>NC_051185.1:101054-131526 GCF_013339695.2 Rhipicephalus sanguineus | reverse complement strand
CATACCCCCTCTACACTCTCTCCACACACGCGGGAGCTCCGCCGAGCTCCCGCGATGAGAGCGCCCTCACACGCCAGAGCGCGCTCCCCTCTCCATAGAGTTCCTACAATAATACTAGAGGGAACTCTGGCGCTAGTGTCTATGGGAGCTGCAAGCCATCGCGTTTCAGCCAGCATGGGAATCATGGGTAGTATACGGATTTGTCTAAACTTCGTTCTTTTGGCTCCGTTGGCTCCGTCGCCTGCATCCGCTTTGTCGCAAAACGAAGTTCAGCAAAATCAGCAGTTTCACTTCCCACTTTAACTATTTAGGCTCACGATTCAAATCTGGTCACGAAGTTCACAACGATCGATTCTTTTATCCGAAAAGAAAACAAAAACATAGCAATATAAACAAAGCCACAAGTGCGTCGAAGCCTACAAGCACGAAGACTAGGCAAATCCGTGTACTACCCATCATTTCCATGGTGGCTGAACGATCGCAGCGCCAGAGTTCCCTCTAGGTGATTTTAGGAAACTCTATGCTCCTCTCCACTCATTCTCCGCTACTCCGACCACACCACCTGCTCCGGTTGCTAGGGGCGAGGATAAGCGCGCGCGCCCGCAGCTGTTGCAATTGGAGAGGGAGTGGGAGCAGACAGGCGCGCGGACACCGACGCCTGACATAGCCCGACTAAGAACATTTAAAAACGAAAACATTAGGACAAAGCGACACTGAAGAAGAAGATGACAGTGCTACAAATGATTAATTTTACGACAAGAAAAGGTTTGTGAAGATCAGGAAGGTGATTCCAACTTGCCGACGTACTGGGGATGAATAAACTGTAAAAAAAATGTGTGGTGTGGCACGAAGGAATACCGGCCTTAGGACGATGCTTGATGCGGGCAGAAACTTAACAAGAGGGGGTTATCAATTTATTATTGAGGGTACGTGGGTTTGTCGTTATATATCTTATGGAACAGGCTGAGGAGAAATATATTCCTGCGCTGTGATAGCAAAGGCAATGATAAGCTCGCTTACAGAGAAGCCTTGCTGGAAGTACGATGACAATTCCAATGAATGATGCGAGCCGTTGGGCTTTGGACACATTCACATTTAAATATGAGCTTCTCTTGACTGTGGTCCATTACAGATACAGCATATTGCGCTTTGGAACGACCTCACTATTTAAAAGGAGGTAATTTTACAGGGCAGCAAGAGAATAGAAATTGCGGCGTATGTAGCCCAGCATGCGATTAAAGTTCTTGATATTACCTAGTACCTACACCCAATTTCTAAGACAGATCAGAATAGACAAATACGCCTAAACGATTGTAAAACGACACAGATTCGAGGCTAGAATTCTTACAATAATATGAAGGCAGTGCAGTATTACGACCAGAAAAGCGTATGTGCTTGAATTCCTTAGTGTCTAGTTCCACATTCCACGTGTAAGCACAGTAAAATCAAGGTTGTTATCGGTAGGTAAGTGGGGCAGAAATCCTTTCGCCCTACAAAATCCAGGAGCGCATCATGCCCTATCGGAAATATAGGGGGAGGCGAAGCTTCGCTTGTACATGCCTGACCTGCTGCCACTTTCTTTCTTTCTTTCTTTCTTTCTTTCTTTCTTTCTTTCTTTCTTTTTTCTTTCTTTCTTTCTTTTCTTTCTTTCTTTCTTCTTTCTTTCTTTCTTTCTTTCTTCTTTCTTCTTCTTTCTTTCTTTCTTTCTAACGATTTCGCAATGCTTCCTCTAATGTTGCTTTACTCCATGACGGCAATCGGACGTTCATCCACGTGCTTAGCAGCGCGACGCTTGAGTTACTACATGAAACAACGACGGTCATCCATTCATATTCAGAAAAGAATTAAATGTGGCTACGTGGAACATCATGTGACCTCGATCAAAGTTCATATTACTATATCAGAAAAGCTGGTCGCCCGCAAGCCCATAATCGATAATAATAATATAATTGCTGGGGGTTAACGTCCCAAAACTACAATTTGATTATGAGAGACGCCGTAGTGGAGGGCTCCGGGAATTTTGACCACCTGGGGTTCTTAAACGTGCACCTAAATCTAAGTACACGGGCTTCTAGCATTTTCGCCCTTCATTGAAAATTACGCTGCCGCAGCCGGGATTCGATCCCGAGACCTGCAGGTCAGTAGGCTAGCACCTTAACCACTCGAGCACCGTGGCGGGTAAGCCCACAATCGAGAGAGCAACCTTTATTGGAAACTAGCGCATACAAATACGTATTTGACCGGTGCAATTTCAAGGGCCACGTTTCTGTACGCTCGTCGGCGCCGGGTCCTCGAGTACGACGCTGCCACAGAAATCAGTGACTTATAAGTGATTCGCCAAAAAATGTAGGCCGTTGGACTCTACGTAAGACCTGTAGGAAGTGTGGTGCAGTGATTCGCCTGCCCTTCGGTGACGCTGGCGTTCACGGGCACGCAAGTGCTGGCGTTCCAAACGCGCAGCCTGCTTGGCGTCCATGGCGCGAAAGGAAACCATTTGCTATGCAACAGCGCCTCTATCCTCCGCCTGACCCTTGCTGTACTACACTATACACGACTATGATGTGATTTACACTCCCCTTCACCTTTCCCTCCTCTCCACCCTCATATGTATATATATCCCCCTCACCGTCGATTCCCTCTCCCACCTCCTTGCAATACTATACTGCATATGGCTATGCTATTCCACGAAATACCATGCTGTGTTTTTGTCTCTCCGCTCCGATGTTCCCTCCTCCTCACCCTTGTATAACTCATCCGCACCCTCATTTTCCTTTCCCGAAACATTGCTGTACAATCCGCGATGCGCAGCGTCAATAGGGGCGCCACTGAAAGCCGCGTAGCGGCGGCCGTTGGAACCGCTGGTGGGTCGCGTAGCAGACGCTTCATTTGCACGCGTGCGATTTGCCGCTTGTGCGCCCAGATAATTACTTTTGCGGCGAATGTGTGCGCAAAGGAGCCGCACTTTATAATAGTGGACATGTGTCCGATGTCACAGCTGTGTGGGACGACAATGTACGTCACCATACGCGCCAAGTGTTTGCCACAGACAAGCGTCAACAAGCTTCGCTACGAAGTGGAGCTCATCGTAAGTACACCGCCTTCGTTATAACGTCGCGATCAATAATGCCTGCATGCGTTGACGCGTGAACCAACGTTTTTTCTCGACACAGTAGCGTCGTTTACGTGTCATGTGTTTATATAGTAGATTTTGAGGGAGCGCTGTCGCACCGGCGTATAGATTTCACAGGTGCGGCCACGCGAAGGGTCAGCGTTGGTAAAACTTTGAAACCAGCACGATAAACTTGTGAAAAAATAAACGATACACTTGTTAACATCACTGCAGAAGCGCGCAGCGAACATTCTGCACCGGTGATCGCATTACAGTGCCATCAATAGGTAGAATGCAGCCGATTTCATGCAGCACACGTGTGATTCCACGGCGCTTTTGTAAAGGAGCCGTCACCTTCCCCACATTCTCTGGCATTGCGCTTCGCGCCATTCGTTTTTCAAGAGAGCCTAGGCATCGCGTCTTATCACTAATAACTAATCACTTATAACTTATCACTAATAACAACCTCATGTACATCGTACCGTCTACAATGCAGGCGAGGCGACCGAGTGTAAACGTAGTAGCGTTTGCTGAATACGTAGCGACATAAATGGAGAAATAAAAACACGGTAATCGTTTCTACACTGCCGTAACAAAGCGCGATTGGCTTACTTTCTACGTCGTACAGCCGCAATCCACCGCCGCCGTCCGCTCTCGCTCATGAAATAGCACCGGAAACCTGTAGAAGTGCGTTCCTGCGATTTCTGTGTGTGTTTGAGCAGCCGACCAACGCAGCATTTATTTTTCGACATCGCTGAGGCCCGACTAGTCCGTTAAATCCGACGAAAAACACATCCATCCGTGCACTTCGCGTTAGACGCTCACGGGAACTCTGCTCGCCGGGACCCGTCCAGCGCTTACGAGCCGTGGCGGCAGATGGCGTCGTCGGCGCTTTGCGCATCGCTTATACAATACGATACTATACGATACTTATTCTTTCCCTCGTCTCATACTCACACTAAAAACTCCTGTGGTTAGAAAACTCGCAGGGTGCTTTGGCGCGTGCTGAGACGGCATGCTTCTTTTGCTTATTAAAGCCGTGTTCAGACTACAGTCTGTCACAAGTATCGTATCGCGTAACAGCTCTATCGTCCGTTTGCGTTGCTACCAACCTAGTATGTTGACATTGAGATTTTCGGTAAAGTACGTTTTTTTACGACGCGCCAGTCACCATTCTGAAACTGCGTTGCGTCCTCGCTACAATTGTTGCAGCCTAGCAAGGTTCCCCTGTTTGGCCTTGGCTCGGCTGGCTGGACTAAATGGGCTGGCTGGCCATAGGCCCACAACGCAATAAACACCGGCAAACCCACTGCATAGACACGCTACTGCATGACTATCAAGACGCGCATGAAGACGCGGAATCTCGGGAGGACGGAAGCCCCGACAACGCAAAATGAAAAGCGAAACTGCTTTGCCCATTGGTCGTGCGTAACGGTCGCATCAGTAGTTGTAGTAAAAGACGCGGGCCCGCCAACATTTACGCCCCAAACGTTACGTACTTTACGCTAAATACAACTACGTCTGAACAAGCTCACTACGTTGCATGCGTTTACGGCCACGATCCTTACCGGCGATCCGTACGTTGCGCACGTAGTCTGAACAGGGCTTAATACCACCAATTACTCCTTAATTGCTCTCGGTAACTTCTTACTTCATTAACGACGAAGCACGCAGCTGGCTTTCCTGCTTTCTTGACTGTAAGTGTTCACGTTTCATGAGACCTCCAAGGCCTTCGCCTTAATACAAGAAAAAATCACAGCATATCCCAGGAGTGAATGATGATGATTGGGCGAAGCTGCGGAGGTTCATCGTAAACCGTTGAATCTTCCGTGAATTCTGCCAGTACATCATCACCGACGTGAGATCGGGCGCGTTATACTAAAGGTCTCGATGGTTATGACGACTGCAGCTCACTTTAATTTTACATGTACGCTTGTGAATTTTCATTGTTTAGAACACCATTGCTTTAGAAAACATCTGGCGTCTTTCGTTAAGCAGCTGGCGTCTTTTCCGTTTTGCTTTAGAAACAATCTGGCGTTCTTTTCGTTTTGCTTTTACAAAACATCTGGCGTCTTTCGTTGGTTTATTTCATCAATCAACGGCGTTTTGAACAAAATTTTTATTGTTTAATCACGCACAGGGAGAAATCTCACCAGGCACTACCTTGGAGATAAACCCTGGCTGCTAATGGGAATGAGACACAGAAGAAGTCGGCTTTTAGCTAACACTTACACTTCTACTTCTACTAACGTTTCTCTGGAAACATGCCAAGGGCTGCTAATGGGGAATGAGAGACAGAAGAATTCGGCTTTTAGTTAACGCGCACGCTGCGAATTTTTTATTGTTCAACAACGCACAGGAGAAATCTCCCACCGGCGACCACCTTGGAGGTCAAGATTGGTACTAGCGGTACGACTGGTTACGCACTACGTACTACTACGACTACGAGGGACGAACGGGTGCCGCCTTAAGGAGCTTCGCCCCTAAAAGCTGAACAATTGAAGGTACCCTGTACTCCACTATGGGACACCTGTACGCAGATGACCGGAATTGCGATCAAAAGATAAGACAAGGTGTTTAGAAAAATTTATTGTACAGGGAAAAGTAAATGGCTAGTGTTGCTGGAGCTGAAGTGCAAATGCCATAGCCTACCCCTCATCAAACATAGCCGCCACAACTGCTCAAAATAGTCTTGCGTGCGTTTCTCGCGTCATTCGCAACCATGTGATTAACAGTGAATCTCATGTTAGTGTACTTGAATTACTTCGCTACGAAAAACAATATCTTTATTTAAACTAATCAAAAGCCATTTGTAGGAAAGCAGCAGCTCAATAATATGGGTGGAGTTTTCCTTTAACGCGCTTCCACGTGCGCGAGAGAGATACAACGTTATTGTCGCCAGATTTATGGTGCTAAATTTTAATAATACGAAAGGCTTACATACCTTACACGAAATCTATTACATCATAATGACGTATTCGTGAAGTCACTATAACGTCACACCATATGACTTACTTGACGTCACCACATGACATCGTCGCTTGGTCAAGGGCGGGCCGATCACGGAAGCACTGCAACACGTTTAGCGCAGAACGTTTTGAGGCGGGATCCACATAATCGACTGAGAAGAAAAAGAATATGGCTTTCGCCTTTCAGTCGGCTTAAGCAAATGACATGGTTCCTATAGATTATCCATTTAATATTGAAGCTTCGTGCATAAGTCGATTTCCACGGTCTTTGGATCTGCGACCATTATAAGCTGATGCTTTATTGCGTGCGATACTTGCACTGTACGGTGGTACAGTGCAAGTATGGTACAGTGCATGGTCACGGCGATGGGCTGCTGACTCCAAGGTGGAGGGCCGGAACCCAGCCGTGGCGGTCGCATTTTCGATGGTGGTGGCAAAATGCTGCAGACGTAATGTACTTAGATTTAGGTGCAAACCTGAGAACAGCAGATTGTCTAAATTTCCGGAGCCCTCTACTACGGCCTCTATCATCATCGCAAGGTGGTTTTGGTACGTAAGACACCAGAAAGTATTGTTAGGACGGCAGCCACATTTCCATATAGGCGAGATACAAAACTACCAGTGCATTCGGACTTAGGTGTACGTTGAAGAACACCAATTGGACAAAACTATGCCGAAGTGCCACACTTTCATAATCCTCGTGATCATATCTATTTTCTTTTAGGCGCTTAAAACCCTAGAATATAGGTATTTAATTTTCACACAGTAGGTAACTTGCTAAGAGAAATTGTGCAGTCATTTTAGATGCGCAAGCACTTCCATACCAACTCGGCGAGAAAACTATCCGTCCCGCGTTCACATAAGAGGACCAACGCTACAAAAAAATTCTAAATGATAACAAAAATAAATATAAATGTCAGAAAAAAACTCACAGGGTCCCTAATGCACTCGCTATCTCCTTTTTCCTTTTCTTCTCACTTTTCAGCACATAGCGAGGTTTTGCTTTTAGCACATAGCGCAAAGCTTTCCGCACACAGTAAAAAGCTGCATGATGTCATAGTGGCGTCGCGCACTATGACATCATGAAGACGTCACAAATTTTAGCGATCTGTCACGTGATGATGATTTTTTGCATCACTCGTGTTGACGGCGACAGTCGCTTTTCGTGTTTGATGAGGCATTAAGGCCGTCGCCGTAAAACAAAGTACTTTGGCGGTGCTGTATTTCCCCAAACACACGAAAGGCAAGTGTGCTAACTCCTAGCCTACACCGTTTCGTGCGTATACTGTGTTTTAAATCAATGCAATTTCGTTTGTGACATGTAGTATTTTAGGAGCTGGCTCACCATGTTCTTAAGCTGGGGCGAAGTCCCGCGCCGTAACAGTAACCTTAGTTCCAGAGGCGAGCGCTACAGGCGCAGCTGGCGAGAAAGAGAGGTCTTCTTCCTCTTGTTCTTCAAGCGCCTTGATAATAATATTGACAAGGTAAGACCACATATAGCATAGCCAACTGTAGCCGCTGCGCTCACTCACGCAAAAGAGATATCTTCCTCCTCTTGTTCTTCGAGCGCCTTGATGATAATAACGCAGGTAGGAAAACATATAGCGTAGCCAACTGTAGCAGGCTGCGCTCGCTCCACTCCGGCGCGTTTGATAGGAAACCGCTAGAGGGCCACAACTGCGCGCTTCCTCTCTCTTTCGACAGTCGTCAGTCGGTGCCCTTCGATAGTAATAAGATGAACGAAGAAGTACAGGCGGCGGAGCGGAGGGCTCGCAAGGCAGCGTGGGCTCGCCGCCAAGACCCTGCGGTGATAGCTCGCGAGGCCGCAGAGAGACGTCAGCGTCATGCGGACCCCGAGATACAAGCCCGCAAACCGAAGCAGCGCGGAAGCGGCGGCAAGAGAACCTCGAAGAGGTACGGGCGCGTGATGCAGCGGCCATGCGCTGTAATCGGTCGCTACCTGAAGTTGGTGGCGCCGACTCGCTCTTCAAGCATTGTTTCCTCGAGCACACGTTCTACCACAGCTGCAAGTTCTGCGACAGCTTGTGGTTCCACAACAACCTGACCACAATCGCTACTTTTACAACGTGTCACGTCTTTATATACAGTAGAGGAATTGTACAGGTCATTTACGGATTACCCGATTATCTCGGAGCCAGCTCCTCAAACAACAGCCATTTAGTGCATAGGTGACATATGACAACGAAAAAAAATCATATTTAAATTACCTGAAGAGCGTTCTGAAAAAGCAATAACGCAATATTATAGGTCAAGGACTCATGTAATCCGCTTTTGAAAACTTCAGTTAGAACTAAGCTTCATGTCACGCACAGGATGTGAAGCGGCCTGTTCCGTGATCACGCAGCCAGACGACACTGTACGTGGTGCGGGTTTGTAGAGATAGAGCCCCTTGGATACGATATGCTATTTCCTTAACTGAACGTGTGCACCCAAAAAATACAGCGTATGACGCATGCGTAGTGGCGAAGAGCATTAACGCAATGTTTCCTATACCCTGTTCTAAATCTATATATTATGGAGGTATAACTTTACAAAGGCGAAAGCTTTAGAAGTCTCTTACAAGGCGAAAAGTGACCGTCGCCGTCGTCAACATGAGTGGTGCAAAATGCATCATTCCGTGATGACGGCACAGGTTCAAGAGTTTATGGCCTCATGGGGACAATACGACGACATCACATCACATGACGTTGCACGATTACGTCGTCACCTAACATCGTCGCTTGGTCAAAGGTGGGCCGATCACGGAGGCTGTGCAAAACCGCATGAGGTGCATAAATCGTTCAATTATTCTGATCCCGAAGGCCATGCAAAAACCGCGTTTCGTTCGGAACGCTTTCGAGTGGGATCAATACAATCGACTGAGAAGCAATAGACGAATGTGATTTTCGACTTCCAGTCGTCATAGGCAAATAGATAAGGAACTGCACGACAATTTGTATTTATTTGACGCTGCTCTTAACTTCTGGGTTCGCCCGTTCTATAACAACGCCCGAAGATGGCATTGTATGTTGTACGCATTCTCAGTGTTCAGTTTTGACGACGAAAACAACAGCATGCATATGCCTGGTGGAAGTTACAGTTATTTCGAGATGCGGTGCACGTGGTTCGTATAGTTTATCCTGCGAACATCGAAGGTTCGGGCTTAAGTAAGTTTCCACGGTCTTTGGATATGCGAGCCTTTATAAGCTCATGCCTCAATATATGCGAGACAAAAAAATTACACCATCTTTCGCTAAAGGGGACCATGAGGCGATGAGAAGAGGAAGACTACGCATGTCGTGTCTTGCCTCTAGCCTGGCCGTTAATTCTCACAAGGCGTGCGGGGAACGTCGACAGGCGCGCGAGAGAGAGGCAGCGTAGGAGAGGAGAGAGAGGAGGGGGGGGGACGCGCGTGCGCTGGCCCTCATCGCGGCGCTGCGCAGGAGAAAATTTCGGCGTGTCGATCCCGCATTTCAGAGGAGCCAACCGAGGCAAGCGCTGGAATGAACGCGCGCAGCGCTCTACTATTTGAAGGAGAGGAGACTAGAGGAGGAGAGTAGAGTATGCGCCGTAAGAGCAGAAGGCAGAAAGCAGGAGAAGAGCAAGCAGGTGCTGGTAGAGAAGCGGAGAGAGTAACGCGCAGCTCTTGGAGAGAGGGAAGGAGGAGAGTCGCGCATGCGTAGTGTGAGTGCGGACAACGCTGCGTGCGGATTACCACGCCGCCTTACATGCCCCCGAGCAAGAGATACTTCGCATCTAAAAAACTAAGCTTTTAAGGCTGGGCGGGTTCAATACCTGTCGACGGCAGCCATGGTGCCGCGGTGGTAGAGCGGTCACGACGCTCGCCTGCTGACTCGAAGTTCGCGCGCTGTAACCCGGATATGGCAGTTGCCCTTTCAATGGTGGAGGCGAAATGCTACAGGACCATGTACGTGGATTTAGGTGCAAGTTTAAGAACACCATGTGGGCGAAATTTCTGGAGCCCTTCACTACGGCTTGGGTCATCATCATATCGTTGTTTTCGTACATAAGTACCCAGAAAATATTGTTACGACGGCAGCCAGATTTCGATATAGGCGAGCTGAAAATTGACCAGTGTACTCCGATTTAGATGCACAGTAAAGAATACTAATTGTGCAAAATGTATCCGAAGTCCACAATGGGGAAAGCCTCGTCATCATATATACATCGTCTTCTAGGCGCGGAGAATCCGACTATTTCATTATGGAATTTCACAGACAAGCTATGCAGTTAAGAGAAATTCTACAGCAATCTTGAATGCATAATCATTTACATGCCGAAACATCGAGAAAACTGTCCATCCCTGTATCACGTAGTAAATCATCGCTACAAAAAATTAAACGTGGAAAAGAAAACACGCAGGGTTTCTTATGCATTCGCCTAAGATGACTCCAAGGCGAAGGGTGTTTTTTTAAGAGCTAGGCTGTTCTAGTTCGGCGTAAAGTGTGTGACCGTGCCAGAAGACTATCACCATCGTGATCGGTTATATTACACAGAATTCGTGTAGGACCCATTACTCACCGCTGGGGCATGGCCTGTAATAACTCTCAGAATGAGTACAGAGAGGGAGAGAGAGAAGGAAAAAAGTGAAACAAACGGAGAGACGGAAAGAAAGGTATAAATAATGAGAAATAGAAAAATAATTGCCGAAAAGAGATTTTTGACGAGGCGAGCTTTGATCCCGCGTACCGTCGATCCGAAGGCGAGTGTCCTAACCACTCGGCTGTCCAGGCACGCTAGCAGAGCGTAGTATAGGCTTGTACACTATAGTGTAGCAAGGGGGTGAGATAGGGATATGAGCATGAGGAGGAGAGATGTGATGGTTAGAGGGAAGGAAAGGAGGAGGGGAAGTAAAGCATAGCATAAAAATAATGAGAAAGAGGGAAAAAGAGAAAGAGCAATGCAGAAAGAAAGAGAAAGAGAGACAGAGAGAACTTGAAAGAGAGAGCGAAAAAAAAGACAGAAAAAGGAAGCAAGCACCGCGTCGTCTAGAGACCAGATACCGCACCACCAGATAACCGCGCATTCGCGGTTAGCCGCGCATGCGCAGTAGGTAACCTACTGTCGGTGACACAGCACGCAACCTCCGCTCTATAGTGCATAGCGTGGCGGCGTAATCCCGAAGAGGAAGCGGCGCATCTCGAAGCTAGTCATCTCGGTCTACGTTGAGTACAAGCGGTGACGGGCCTGTGCTTCGCTCTGGCAAGCGTTGAGCGAATTAGTGCAAACTGCCCGCGAATTTTCGTTTTCTTCTCAGTGTTCGCTGCTCCCAAAAGCTTTCGGCACCTAGCGTGGTTTTGTACGGGCTCCGGGATTGGTGGCATAGCAAGCTTTCTCCCCTTGACGTCGCGCGGGATCTATATGCCTTAACCTGAAGAACCAAGAAACCACAATGAAAGAACAAAGAAATCCTTAGTGAAAGCTTCTCCGGAACTTAGGTACAAAATGTAATGCCCGACTGAAGTGGCGACAGCGTGGCTATCGGACGGTTTTCACGGCTTGGAACTAACTAATTTTTTCTCGTGCTCTAGCCAAGATAACCTTCTACTGCCACAGAACGAGCTAGTTGGCTAAATTTATTCCCGCGTTCCTAATAGTTTAACACGAGCTAGTGTTACACAAGCACATGTAGATGTTTGCACGCTTACTGTGATGTAAGCGTCACTTACGCCGAAGTGATCATAAGTGAAGACGGCAAGGCAAAAGCAAACGCATGTGCTTCAGCAAGTTCCCAGCTGACTTGTTCCAAATTAAAACAACATGCGCGTGGCGCGCCCAGTACCATCAATAAAGACGTTTCTTGTATCAATAGATGATGACATTCAAGAATAATCACACAGAGTAGGCGCTTCTTGCGCCACGAAATCATTAGGTAAAAGTGAGAACCTGATGCGAAGTGATTACCAGCAAAAACAAATAAAGAAAAATATAGGTGCTTGAATATCCAAAAAGCTGCTCCCCTCGGCTCTTTCTTGTTTAAGGGATTATCAAAATCAAGGAAGTTTTTAGTTGGGGTTTAACAGTTTCGTGTCCTCATCTCCATGTGAGAGATCAAAGGAGACCATATTACGATCTACAAATGCATTGGCAGAGATGGCAATGTCTTTAGAAGAAAAAGAATAGGATATTTGTAAATAGCACAGTCCAAAGATAGTGCCGGTATTTGACATTATTAACTTACTTTCATAAATCAGTGAAATAATTAAAAATTTCCCCATCGTGTACTGCCGTCTCCATTCAATAACGTGCACTGAAAAGAACCAAAATGACATAGAGCTTTAAAATAGCACTTTATTGGCACCTTGCGTTGTCATTACGGCGCCCACAGCTTCAAAGAGCACACATAGGTTATCGTGTTATTTCCTATACCATCCCGCAGCACTTTGATCTAGTACATTACGAGCTGCCTAGACTGTTCGGTGCGTCAACACCGTGCATTTTTAATGCGCTATTTCATCCCTATTCCTTTTGCACGTATTAGAATGTGCCTTAATACATTTTGTCCACCATTAAAATTAGACCGAGTGAGTTTCAGAAGGCCGAGGTAGGGCCTTCCTTTCAAGTGCAGTTCACGACAGCGCCGCTTACCTCCTGCGTATCAGAAGATTGAATTTTCTCTTTCACAACGTACCACCGTACCCGTGCACCTCTACATCCATATTTTAGCATATCATACGGAAGTACGGTGGCTACCATGGTAGTCTTATATTTTGCCGGCATGTCAAAGCGCAGACCGTAAGTTCGGTTTGTTCAATATTAATCAGCGCTTGTAACGAACCCCCTTATACGTAATTTCCCTAATATTTCATTGGTTAAAACGCTGCTGCTGCTGCTCAAAGTATGCATGGTCAGAAATGATTTCTTATTTCGTTATCGTTATTGCCTGCTGAAGGCGGATTCATTAAAGATTTGGTATGACGATGGCCCGATGCAATAACAGCGTGTGCTATATTAAGTGATTAATCATACTGTACTTCGTCCAAGCAGTAATATTGTGCTACAGCGGTCGCCTAGAGGCACGTGGGCAAAACTTTGCGGCGCAAAGCTTATACAAATCTTCTTTTATATGAACCGGAGGCGGTGCATATATAACGAGATATAACGAGGTTCATTATAACGAGATTCGTGTGCGGCAGGCCGTAATAGAACGTGTAAAACGAATTAGATGTGCTGTACAATGTTGCTACGTGATTCAGAAAAACAAGATAAACCAGTCTGATTGGGCTTATAGAATAGAAACTTTGGAGGCGCCTGATCAGCTGGGTTATTGCCAGAACGACGTCGAGTGAACGTTTCTTTTGCAAGAAACATTTGTAGGGTAGTAGGCTCATAGTGAAGGGCAAGGCGTAATTACAACAAACAGGGGTTCCTTAACGTGCACTTACATCGCACAAATAGCACTTGAAGCAGCTTATATCTTGACTTCACGCCCTTTGAGTCGCTGAATTTGGAGCCAATGACAGCGTGAGAACGGCAACGTTCAGAAAGCTGCAGCGTCAAAAACATTTTCTGCACAGATGGAACGCAAGCGTGCTCGGAATGTGTGAACGTTGTTCTTGTTCTTTGAAGACGACTGGAAACAACAGTGTCACCAGTAGGTGCACTTCAGCTTGTGATTTCGTCGTTAAATACTGTTTAGGCTGAATATGAAAGCGCAACGTCAGGATCTTTGGCCTGAAGCATTCTATTCAAACTTTGAAATGGGAAATTCAAAATCCGAATTCTGCGCCAAAGAACTTGTGTTTAACCCTTGAGCTTCAATCGATTCCTAGTGCACGGCCGTGCCCGATGCGTCACCACGGCCGATCTGTAAAGGCGCGCGAGCGTTCCGTGCCTTTACGCTCCGGCCGTGGTTTCACAAGCTAACGTTCGCCAAGCTTGGTACAAGATAACCTGCTTGCATTTAGCCGGTCGCACTGATCAGCCCGAGATACTAAGCGTTGAAACTCATCGCCGCACACAAGCTTTGAAAAGCTTGAGGCAGTTATGACATTCAAAACTAGTCGAAACAAACGAGGCACGAAGGCAGCGAAACCAAAAAGTTGTGTGGCGAAAAATTCTCGAACGTGCGCGTGCGCGCTGAGTTCAGCAGACGACTGGTGACTTCTCCCAGAAGGGCGTAATTTAAATCAAAACTGAAACGGAAACTTCTGCTTACTTTATCCTCTGTATTCAACTAATGCAACTATTCCGCAGTGTGACAACAGCAGGAAGCACATCTGACTTGAACACTGCTCTTGATTTATTGTCATATATCGTTTAGCAAAGCTTCCATTTGTGCTCGCTGGTACGGCATTGTAAACTATATGCGCTGAGCGAAATGCACAAACGAGTAACGGAGCAAGTGAACACGACAAGTGGTGCGCAAGTGGACAGGACAAGTGCGCACCACTTGTCCTGTCCACTTCTTCCTTAACTCGTTTGTGCATTCGTTCAGCGCATCTACATTACAGTGTCAGATATCGGCAAATGGTTGCCGTCGGTTTAATGACGAAGTAGAGCAGGTTCGAAGAGAGCGAAAGCAAGCTTCCTTATGAAGAGAGAGCTCTTAAGCAGGTGGCAAATTTGCGCTCCGCTTGTTAGATCTACGTTTAGCGCGCGACCGCAAAATATGGCTGAGCTGCTGATAGCAGTGTTTCTCTCCATAGAATCTCGTTTATTACCAGGCTCGAGGGTGGTTAAGGAGCCCTTCAATGATTCAGAGAAGGGTGTATGAGAAAAAAATCTCGCTACACTAAAAAAAAAATAAATGGCGATTTCTCTCCAGCGAACCCTTGATGTGGGCATGTGACAGTGCAGCTTTCGCAGGTGCCACAAATCCTGCGTAAACACGACAGCATGAGACACCAATGTTTTGTCCCTGTGTAATGTTGGCTAATATATCGAAATTACATGAATATCCTATCATACCCAAAAAAAAAAGATATATCCGCTCTTTTTGTGCTTTTAGTGAATTTAAGCAGATTGTTTGCAAAATGTCTAACCATTATTAAAAAAAATTATCATATTTGCCCTTTAAGCATACTATTACTGTGGCGGCGCACCGTATACAGGCAGTGCAAATATCTTGAAAAGAGGAAAGAATGGTGCCGGACTGTTCAATGGGGATTAATGTTCCAAAGCGACTCGGGCTATCAGGCAGAGAGATTAAGCTGTTTTGTCCTTGATTGGGCTCGGGGGCGGCGTGGGTTAGGCAAGCTATATCGACATAATAATAGCACGGTGTCGATTGGTGCGAAATTAGAAAATAATAGCATCTGGCAAGACACGTCATTCTTTTCTTTCTAACAGCGAAGCTACTTATGCCGGCTGTAAAATATTTGTTGTGTACAAGCGCGTACAAAAAAAACTATCATCATCACGAACTGGTATGTGCCACAGAAATTGGGCAAATCCCACTACTCACCGCTGGTCCACAAAAAAGTGAAGAAGGGAACATGCGGGTAGCAAACAGCAATCGCGATTTTTGGATAGACGTAAGCAGTAATTGGGAAAAGAAAAGACTTACTACACCGTCGCCATTAAACCAGTAATAAACACCGTGGCCGCACGTTTCGCTTCGCTGAGGCATCCGTACGGAGTGTTTCAGTGGTACGTACAACGAGCGAATACTAGGGAGCGGGAAAGGCAACGGCGGCTGCGAGAATATCCCGAAGTGACAGAAACCTCACGTGAACGATGACTTGGTTGTATATCTATGGTTGTATATCTAGCTCGGTTTCAGCGCAAGTTTCCGTCTCATGAGTTTGGACATCCGTGTCTTCTCTCTGACTGTCTGTGGTTTAACTCGAATTTCTCAACCATTTAACTCAAAACGTCAACCATCGACCAACAGTCCGTTTAAAAAGTGTTGCAGGGTGTCTTTAACACGAAATCAGGTCTGCAGAATCCCGCATTATGAAAAGGAAAATATTTCCCGCGTTATGAAAAGGCAAACTAACAACCAGACGTTTGTGTACCGCAAGTCTACAAAGAAATCCATACGGGTTTCTCAAAAAACAAAGCGCCCACAGCTGATGAAAAATTGGTCCTGGTTCGCGTATCGAACACGGGACCAATGCCTTTTCTTAGAGGTCGCTATACCAAGGCTGTCTTTGAGAAATGCGTGCAGATTTTGTTGTATCTTCCCGCTTAAAAAAAGATGGTTGATCCCTCTGTCATGGGAATCGGTATAACACGAAAGTGAAACGTGTCGTCACAGAAGTAGTTGATTGCTTTAGTGCACTGGTATATCAGAACTTGTATAATGTCTATTGTTCTTTGGCAGATGTAGCACCGCCTGATGTGGACGCACTCACGTTGACACGTAGTGGCACATCTCCGAACCGACGACTAACGCCCATCATCATGATTTAACCTTTGCGTTAGCTGAAGTTCTTAACATATACGTGGACACAGCATATGGTGAATCCCGCGCAAATATGGCATCAACAAGCATATAATAAACACTGATACTCGGTATGCGCTCCTCCAAAGCGTCGTGAATAGCGAAGAGAAACGCTAAGCGCGTTGTGTCTTCCCTCTAGCCTGGCAGTTAATTCTCACAACGCGAGCGGGGAACGCGGTGCGACAGCCAGGCGAGCGTCGGAGAGCTATTTTTAGGGGCGAAGCTCCTTAAAGCGGCACCCGTTCGTCCCTCGTAGTAGTGCCATAGAGTAACATAGTAAACGTAAAGAGCGGACACTCCCATTGAGCCATGCGGCCCACATGACTGCTAGCGCTCGTAGCGGCCGGCATGAACTGTGCACAAAGTTCCTCTTCCGGCCGTGCCGTCGTGCCACGATGGTTTCAGTTTCGGTTTCAATGTTTTTTGCGCAAATTTCGGGTGTTTTCTTCTTTTTCAATTGTGAGAGTGCATTCGTTAGCAGTTTTTTGGAGGTGATATAGGCTGCAGGCATGCCTATCGCAAACAGGGTGTACCCTTTGACAGTTCTTCCCATAAAAAAATAAATAAAAAGAGGCACATTTTATGTAAGCACCGTGTTTATTCAGATAGTACATAAAAATAATTCCGATCAGCTAAACAGATGTTTTCGAACTAATGCTATAGGCACTTTCAGGAATTCATACATAACGGTACATATTCATTGAAACTGAATTATGATGAGTTTATCGAAAAATACCATTGCTGTGTACAAGATAATACAGCACTCTTGAATTGTGCATGCTGTAAAAAAGTGCGCAGTATCCGCTAGCATTTAACTGAACCAGGTGACGGAAAACAGAAGCAACGATTGTGTAGATCAACTGTGCGACGTAGGATTCATTGTGAACACGAACATTTCGACATATGAGTAAACATAAATGACGATTTTGCAAAATTTATCATAATGAATAGACTCTTGACGTAACAATCAACGGGGACAATCAAACAAGCAGGAAAGAAATCAACACCAACAACAGAAACTCTATGAGTATTATTCTTAAAAAACAATGCCGCCTTGATTTTCCACGACAGCTAGGGCAGAGTAATGTTTAACGGTGTAGGCGTCGTCGTCCAAATAATAGACTCCTGCTGCTTGGTCATAGCTGCGCTGTAGGTTCTTGACTCGAAGTTTCCGGCGGTTGACGTGAAATTCGGCGTGCATGTTTCTCGGTAGGGGTTTCATGATGCACGTTCGGAGAAAGTTGACGTCGCTTGTTCCCATTCAACGGTGGAGCCCAGTGGAGTTGTATCACGATGCCACGGCCAGCTTCAGTAGAGGTGATCCTGCGGCATTTTGATGGTACGTGTGACTTAGTTAATTTGCATAAATATGCTCCTTTCGTACGGCTTTTAGACGGAACCAATCTGCTTAGAAACATTACGTTCAGCATTCTGGGTGCTCTTCTCACCATTTTTCTAATTTTTCAACACCACTAGGACGCACATATGACCCAAAAGAACTAAAAAAATTGCGGGCCATCATAGAGCGCTGTCGCCCGTCCGCGGAAGCCAAAAAAAAAAAAAAAAAGCCTGCCGTGCGCAGCGCACGCAGCCAATGCGGAAATAGAATCGAGGAGAGAGCGAGAATGCGCACGGACTCGGTTTGTATTCCCCAGGATAAGAGGAGAGTATCGCCACTTTCAAATATTTAGAGGTTTTAGAAGCCCCTCTCCCCTCAGTCTATTTGTTTGCCTACGCAGCACAGAGAAGGAAATAAGAGGAGGAGGTCACGATGCCACTCTATTGGCTGTTACGTGTCACGCCACGAAGTCGCACGCTCCTGCGGCCAATGACAACATACGTCGTGACCGTTGGGAACTGCTGGGTTTGAAGTCGGCCGAGTGGCGGCAAGCCCGGCCCTGTTGTGTGGTTGTGTGAGCTGTTAGTAAGCGTGGTGCGCGGCATTGTCTTTTGTGTCTCGTGTGGCCGGCGAAAAGAAAACGACTAACACGGTGGCTACTTCTGAGAAGCGTACCGCCCGCTTCTCTGTGCTGCTTCCAAGAGAGAACAGTGTGAAATGCGCTGTGAATTGTTGCAATGCCCGCGTCCACTTTTCCTGTGTGCAAGGTGTATTTGCAAGTGTATGCAAGCAGCTGCAGCGTCGTTCATGTTGAACGTTCGGTTCCTGCCTTCGTTTGTTTTGGCCGCACATGGAGGTGCCTGCAGTGGTTATTTTAAAGAGAATTATGGGCTGTGCTTTGAAATCATATCGGCTCTCTGTGGAGTAAATCAAAGAAGACGGACGCGGAACTCGGGATATTAGATGTCTTCTGTGATTTCAATGGGTGTGTTGCGCCGTTGATTATTCAAGCGCGGAAGCCAACTTGTGAGTATTCCAACTTGAACTCACCCACTGCGGCTGATTCAGACTTGCGTCTTGGTGAAAAAAAAAAGGGGGAGGGGTGGCGAAATTCGATCGACTTTTTGATCACGGTGCGTGTTTTCTTTCTCTTTTTGCCCTTACTTACGCGGCCGTTATGGCGGGAAAATGTTCGGGGCACATCGCATTTCACCGCTCCCATGCTAGCAGCGTGCTTTACCTATATTTTAGTGATTGAAATTTTCTACGTTTACTAATGCCCCGTTCTCCCCAGCAGTATATAATGCATGTCGTGTGATAAACTAGACCTGGCGCTGTGGTTGTCTAATATTTGCTCTCCGGAAGGCGTGACCGTTACTTGCGTCTACGCAAGATCCAGGAAAATTTGGAGGATGCAATTTAGCTTTGTGTAAGTTGGGGAAGGGCGGGGGGGGGGGGTTATCACGGCATTGTTAGCTCTACTCTTATTAGTACAGTATCTCAAAACTGCTCGTTTATTCTGGTGGCGACTTCCATTCTGCATTCATCTTGCATTCAATCAGGTTTTGTTAGTTTTCCCAGCTTTGTGCTTTCTTGCACGGTCTAAACAAGTCGCGTCGGGGTAATTGCTCTACTGAATGGCTGTGAATGGTGGTCGGATTGAGTGTTCTTCATTATGACGTTCAACTAGCTTTATTCCCGCTTGTAAGCTTTGTGAACACCATGGTGTATGAGGTTATGCGTGTGAAGATAATGGTAGGACTATTCGGTTTTCTTTGGGATTATTGTAGGCGTACGAAGCAATTGGGTACTCACCATGATCGGCAAACTGTTGCGAATGTAATAATTTGTTTGATAACATTTCTGTGAGTTCATTTTATTCCCTGGCCTGATGCCCCTGCACGGAACCATTGCATGTAACCGTCGTGAACTAAGAATTTCCAGTGAGTTGCAATTCCGAAAGCGATGGTTATGTTCAGTATATATGAAAGTACACTGCACCAATTTCACAAAAGATAACACTGTGATTTAGAGATAGAATGCCGTGTCGAATCCCGGTGGATTTCACGATGGAGAACGCAAGCGCGCTGGCCAAGGGTGACATTGTTTTCAATAGGTGGAATGCCATTCATGTTCCCCTGCTTGTTTACACACACGCCTGGGTAAGTATGCGCAGCCAGTGTGCACAAAAGGCTCATGAGAGAAGGTTGGGCAGCATTGATGATTTGAAGGCGAGCTTATCTCCTCTACTAAAAAGCGCTGGCTAATTTCTAGTACAATACCATGTTAGCGCTAGTAATTTGGCATGGCTTCATCGGAGACGCGTCCAAGTTATTGTAGCATGTTTATTTGTCGTTAGCAGGTGGCGGTTATAACGAGTATTTCTAACCGAAAAACTTGTTTTCGGCGTGCTTTACGTGTTATTCCACAATAAAACCTGATTTCTTGGTTTGAAAGGTGTCGATTGTTTGGATTGCTCGGTGTATGACAGGGACGCGGTCGTACGCTCTGAAACGCTTGTGCTCAACGCCCTCAACTGCATAGCACTGCGTTTGAAAATACGCTTTTCATCCCGTATCTGTGGCCTAGGGAGAAGCTGTACAAGCATAATGCAATATAAACAATTCGCTTTGCTTACCTTTTCTTCACAAATGCGTAAACGTGGGCACCGCTGAAGCTGGAGAGTGAGGAGAATGGCGTCGCGGTGGTGCAGGTGATCCAGGTATGGTCAGGCCTAACAATGATGCGTGTGGATGCGCCGTAGTCAGGGCAACCGCCGTTTTAAAGTACGAAGAACTATTCCACTAATTAAGCATTTTAAAATATTGCTTTTAACGCATAAGTTATTTAATAGCAGCACAGTGATCGATTGTTTCTAGTTCAGATTTTGTGGTTGCGCCACCTATCAGGCGGCATGAACCCTACGTGCCTGGGCCGCGGAAGGCGGCCATTGACCACTCTTTATGTTTACTATGTTACTCTATGGTAGTGCGTAACCAGTCGTAACGTTAGTACCAGATCTTGACCTCCAAGGTGGTGCCGGTGGGAGATTTTTCCTGTGCGTTGTTGAACAATAAAAAATTCGCAGCGTGCGCGTTAACTAAAAGCCGAATTCTTCTGTCTCTCATTCCCCATTAGCAGCCATTGGCATGTTCCAGTAGGAAACGTTAGTAGAAGTAGAAGTGTAAGTGTTAGCTAAAAGCCGACTTCTTCTGTCTCTCATTCCCATTAGCAGCCATTGTTTACCTCCAAGGTAGTGCCTGGTGACATTTCTCCTGTGCGTGATTAAACAATAAAAATTTTGTTCAAAACGCCATTGATTGATGAAATAAACCAACGAAAGACGCCAGATGTTTTCTAAAAGCAAAACGAAAGAACGCCAGATGTTTCTAAAGCAAAACGAAAAGACGCCAGCTGCTTAACGAAAGACGCCTAAAGCAATGGTTTTCTAAACAATGAAAATTCACAGCGTACATGTAAAATTAAAGTGAGCTGCAAGTCGTCATAACTCTCATCGAACCTTTAGTATAAACGCGCCCGATCTCACGTCGGTGATGATGTACTGGGCAGAATTCACGGAAGATTCACGGTTTACCGATGAACCTCCGCAGCTTCGCCCACTCATCATCATTCATTCCGTGGATATGCTGTGATTTTTTGGTATGGATGGACGCTATGAGCGAGGCTTGGCCTGAAGCCACCACCTCGCGGTGTGTTAGACGAAATTACACTTCTATGGGAAACGCGCCGAATGGGACGGTCGCAGCAACGGCGCGTTTTTTCTTTTTCGAGCCTGGTGGCACAGATGTCACACCCCGCTATAAAGGGGACGCTCATAGCATCCATCCATCAATCCAAACGCACTGTGAGAGGAAAGTTTTAAAGATAAAAGGCGCGTTCTTGTAGCTTCCGTCATGTGTTTGGCGGTAGCTCAGTGGGCTAAACGCCCGCCAGCCATCGTCGCGGACCGAGAGGTCATGGGTTCGACTAAATGTTTCTTATAGTTTTTTTTTCTTTGCCATTTGATGGCGTTCATTTTGCTGACGTATTTCCGTGACGGAAATACGTCATGAAAATCTTGGTGGACTCCGCCATACAACACTTTCGTGTTAAAACGGGTGGTTGTCAGTTTTCTCTTTGATAACCTTTCCGGCATCTTGTGCGATTCCGCAGAGGAGATTTTGGATTATTCAGTATTATTAGCCTTTCAGTTGTCGATTAATTTGCTCTCGCGCTGCCAATTTCTAGCGTTCTGATTAGCTCAATTTCAAGAGAAACCACCCTGGAGAGGCCTTTCTCCTGGATTCCGCCAAGGCACACTTTCAAGTGGGCTACCACGTGTCCTATAGACATGCTCACTGTGGTATGCCATGCATTCAAGAGTTGAAAAATTCGTGAACACGGGTTGTCCCTGAAGCAAACTTTTCGACAAGCCGCCTTGTATTCCTCAAGGCTGAAACCGGTCATGCATTTTCAGTGTCATAACATGCATTTCCATTCATATCCTGCGGGGTCATTGCCAGATTGTCGGTTGTTTGTTGCAACGCCATGTCTATCCATTCCGCCACTGAGTCCAGTTGAGGGCATGTATTATTTATTTATTTATTTATTTATTTATATATTTATTTCATTACCGTCCGGGCCCGAACGCCTTACAGAAAGGAGCGGGTTACATTGTTAACGTAAATAAACAATTTCAGGCTCAAAAAAGGTGGATTCATGGATATAATAAAGAAAAATAACAATAAAAGACGCACAGTACAAGGAGTGAAAAAATACAGTTGATTGAGAACACGTAGCATAAAGAGATCTTCTACAGCAAATAAAGAATCAAGAGAAACAGAGCTCAAAACAGTCATGTGCCTACCAACCAAAGAACGTATCGCTACCATATCGGGTGTTTTTTTTTTTAAGGCAAAACCGATTTTTTATCAAGATGCTTTGAGAGTCCGGCTCATGTCGTCATCGCAGTCGAACTCTACGGCGGGGCGGAAAACATTGACACACCTAAGGTTACATTCAAATGAGTAATTAACAAAAACTTGTTAAATAACATTTAAAATAAATTGGTAGGTAATTCAAAAGTTATGTATAAGCAATTGAAATTACCTATACATGGCTATTTCATACGTTGTTTTTCCTTTGCGACGCCTTACACGGCTACGCTATGCTTTACCCTCTCCCGTCCTCCGTTCCCTCCTCACCCTCGGATTGGCCCTCACGCTCATTTCCGTTTTCCCTACCCTTGCTATATTGTACTATAGATGGCTATGGTTTTGCTGCGTAACGCCAAGCGAAAACATGATATGTAAGGAGATAATAGCACATAATATGAAATTACATCAGACACTAGGCCGGGCCAATAAAGTGCACTTAAAAGGACGGCTATTCCGAATACCACAGGAGAGCTATACGTCGCTGACCCAGAATACAAAAGCACTAAACCTTGTGTGGTCAGAAAATTAGCAGGGTACTTTGGCGCATGCTAAGACAACCTCACCGCGAGATCCTTAATAGCTGCACTCTCAAACATTTCCTTTGCTTCATAATACCGTCAATTACTTCTTGATTACTGTCGATCACTACTCACTTCACACTGTAGTGCTTTAACGGACACAGGCGTCTTGTTTGACGCATAGAAGGAGGCGCACCGGTGGCTTCCTTCTTTTCTTCAACCATTCGTGATTTCGCCTTTCATGAGGCATGAAAGGCGAAATCATTTCATTTCGCCTTTCATGAGGATTCTTCGCCTTCCACGAGGCATCCAAGGCCTTCGCCGTAATAAAAATTACACCATCTCCCGCTAAAGGGGACCATGAGGCGATGCGAAGCCGGAGCACTTGCACGATCGCGTTCCGTTGGCGTTCGTTGGGCATGCTACCGACCTCGCGTCGTGGAACGCGAAGAGGAACGCTACGCGCGTTGTATCTTCCATCTAGCCTAGCCGTTAATTCTCACAGGGCGAGCGGGGAACGCGGTCGACAGGCGGGCGAGAGGAGGGCAGCGTAGGAGAGGAGGGAGAAGGGGAGGGGACGCGCATGCGCTCGAGCTCATCGCGGCGTTGCGCAGGCGAGAATTTAGGCATGTCTAGCCCGCGTTTCGGAGGAAGAGTGGAAAGGGGGAGGGGAGAGGTAAAGTGGAGAGGGGAAGGGGAGAGGGAAAGTGGAGAGGGGTGGGAGGGGAGAGGGATATGGGAGATGGGCAGGGGAGAGGGAAAGTGGAGAGGGGAAGGGGAGATGGTGAGTGGAGAGGAGGTGTGTGGAGAGGGTATGCGCACGCGCAGTAAGGGTGGTCACGCCGCACACCACCACCACCACCGGATTGAGCTCCGCCTTAAGATACTTCGCATCTAAAATTGCGGGCAGCTCCACTGCACGTGAATGCACGGCCTGGCCTCCTGTTGTTTCTCGTTTCGCAGTATTTCTTTCAGGCCCGCACCTCGGGATCTGCTCGATACCGGCGTTTTGCTTGTGCTTCTCTGGCTGTCACCTTGAGATTTTCCTTATGTTGTTGCCGTTTGGCTGTTGTGTCCTGTTTTCGTAAAGTAGGGTTGTGCAATCGGCGTAGTCGTTCTTCCTCTGCTCGCTTAGCCCTGACGGCGGGATCCATTCATCGTTGAAATTCGTGGCGGGAAAGAACAAGTGCGCAGAGCTTGCCCGACGGAGAAGGACGGTGTCGCCGGTGGCGCAGTTTGCACGTTCATGCAGTGGCAGTAGCCGACGCAGTCGGTCTGTCGACGCTGTACACGCGACAGGGTGAGCCCGGCCGCAGCCACGGGCTCGTGCGGAAATTTCGCTTTGAGGTAAGTGGTCACGGATGGACGCCCTTTGACTTCGGTGGACTAGTACATGGCAGTTCAAAAAGGCGAATCATTCAAAGTACCGTGTACCCCACCAAGTGACAGCTGTATGTGGGTGTCCGTAATTCCTACATCGGTGACGAGGTTCAGCGCTGTTAGAGCCCAATTACGAAAGCCAAAGCCAGCCCCTCATCACACATAGCCGCATCAACCGCTCAAACTAGACTTCCGAGTTTTTCTTGCCTGCTTCGCTACCAAGTGATCAGGAGGAATCACAGGTTAGCGAACTTGAATCTTCCACTACGAAAAAAAGATATCTTACTTTAGTTTACTCCAAAATAATTTCAAAGAAAGGAGCTGCGCAGTATTATGGGTCTAGTTTTCCTTAAACGAGCTTTCGGGTGAGCGACAGATAACAGAATTTTATTCTCGTCAGACATTAGGCAGTTTTAGAATAGGGTACGCAGAGATAATAGCATAGCGCTCGTTGGTTAAAGGAGTACTGACATGAATTTTAAAAATTTTCGGGTTGTTGCTCTAAATGAAAGCACGGGTGTTGAGAACCCTAAAAAGAGTGTCGTGGTGCCTGGGGATGCATTGCATATATTTTTAATACCGCTTCTTTAAACCAGCAGTTTCGGTTTTGGTTTCGAGAGGGCGGCTTCATAGTGACGTGTGAAGCCTCCCCGTGACGTCAGGGGCAGACTGCAACCCACGAAATATGCACCTGCTGTCCTTTGCTGTCAGTCGAACATGGTTCATGATGAGTGCACTGTCGTCCAGTGCCTCCGACAGTGATTTCTGTGATTTAGGCTGCATGCAGAACCCAGATTTCGCAAACCAAGTGAGCTGACTTGAAACGTCATAGGGCTCTCCATGCGGTGAAGCTGCCTTGCAGATGCTGGGAGATGAAAACTTTAAAATCAAACTTAAATATTTATACGTGTTTCCCGGATGCGGTGTGGGGAGAGCGTTAACACTACATGCCAAGGAAACCAAAAACGTCCGTTTTGCTGCAATTCAAAATCGTGTCAGTACTCCTTTAAGATATGCTATTTCCATAACTGAACGTGTGCACCCAAATGGACAGCGTATGGCGCCTGCGTAGTGGCGACGAGCGCGAATGCAAAGCTTTGCGTACCCTCTTCTAACTGTCTATAATGGAGGCAAATCTTTAGGGTAAGGCGGGGCAAAACGCGACAAAAAGTTGAAAATAGTGAATATTTTTTAAAATTTGACTCTTTACCCTAAAATGTCAACAGAGGAACTTTCTTTTGTGTACAAGGTATGTGCTACATAAATATGGCCATGCTGCGACTGTGCAAGATATTATTTTAAAAAGAATGAAAAAATGCACCACACATCTCATTTTGCCCCAACCTGCGGGCAAAAAGGAGACGCTGCGTGAGGAAAACGACACAGCGTGAAAAAATTTTATCCTTTCAGTTCTTGCAGTAGAAGCACTTCATATTCACTCCGTGGGCCGCCACGCAGTCTTCATGCGTCCAATCTTTGCACTCCACGCATTGAATCCAGACAGAACCCGGCGCTGTGCTGCTCCAAAACTCCTTAAAAGCATTCCGTGCTTTTTCCATGTCGTTTTCCTCCTAGGAAACTCTAGATGATATTCCCTTGAACGTCCGCACCATCCTTAACAAAAAATATCACATATAATTGGCGTAAATAAATGGTTCACTTAAAAATTACACCATCTCCCGCTAAAGGGGACCATGAGGCGATGCGAAGCCGGAGCACTTGCACGATCGCGTTCCGTTGGCGTTCGTTGGGCATGCTACCGACCTTCGTCGTGGAACGCGAAGAGGGACGCTACGCGCGTCGTGTCTTCCATCTAGCCTGGCCGTTAATTCTCACAGGGCGAGCGGGGAACGCGGTCGACAGGCGGGCGAGAAGGGGGAAGCGTAGGAGAGGAGAGAGAAGTGGAGGGGACGCGCATGCGCTCGAGCTCATCGCGGCGTTGCGCAGGAGAGAATTTCGGCATGTCTAGCCCGCGTTTCAGAGGAAGAGTGGAAAGGGGGAGGGGAGAGGGGTATGGGAGAGGGGGAGGGGAGGAGGGGAGAGGGGAAGGGGAGAGGGAAAGCGGAGATGGAAAGTGGAGAGGGGAAGGGAGAGGGTGAGTGGAGAGGAGGTGTGTGGAGAGGGTATGCGCGTCCGCAGTAAGGGTGGTCACGCCGCACACCACCGGATTGAGCTCGGCCTTAAGATGCTTCGCATCTAATAAAACGCTCTTTAAGGCAATTCAATGCCTTTTTGTCGCGTTTTGCCCCTCTCACATGCCCGAATTAAAAAAAATTTGCCCTTCGGCACACGGTACCAAACAAACTAAGCTTTTGATGGCATGTAGCTAGTAGTATAAAGTAACAACATAAATACTTACGTTGTTGTACTGACGCCGGGGTAGCTTCATGCCCGGATCCGAAAATTTGGCCAAGCAGATTTTCCCCCGTTTATGGCGGGTCACGAACACACTGACATCAGCCACGCATATTTTCCCGCGTGAACGCTGTGAGCAATCATCAACTTTTACATAAATAAATGTCGAAAACTACCGGCACCTATCGCTGAAATAGAGAAACAAAGAAAAGGTACTTTTTGTATTAGCTATAGAGGGCGGCAAAGTCAAAATGTCGCATTTTGCCCCGCGTCTGATTTTGCCCCACCTTACCCTACTACGGAGAAAGCTTTAGACGTCTCTTCACAGGCAAAAAATGGCCGTAGGCTTCGTCAACACGAGTGATGCAAAAAGCATCATTGCGTGATGACGACACAGGTGCAAGGGTTTATGGCCTCATGGGGACGATATCACGACGTCACATCACATGACCTTACATGAATACGTCATCATCTGACCTCGTCGCTTGGTCAAAGGTGGACCGATCGTGGAGGCTGTGGAAAACCGCGTGAGGTGCAGAAGTCATTCAATTCTTCTGATCCCGAAGGCCATGCAAAATAAACACCAGGCCTGCACGGAAAGCGCAGCACAGTTACAGCGAAAGCTGCAACAGCGGCATTTGTAGAGCCCGTCATAAACTCTCTTGTGGCTACTAATACAAGTAGACTTGCAGCGTACCCACTACGCCACAAATCATAATTTTTTTGAAGTTGGGAAGCACCCACCACGTCAATACTCGTCATTCTGCGGAGAAGCGTGGTACCAAATGTGCAGTTTCTTGATGCGATGGCTGATGACAATGAAGAATTATGACTGATCCTTCTGCAATGGGTTGGAAGCTTTAAAGGACCCACTAGTTACGTAATTCCCATTGTGTGACGCCCGGTCGTTATTTAACTCTCCCACCGCTCTTTATAACATACGTTAACCTAAGAAAGGGAGAGAGAGACGGAATTACCTTTATTAGGACCCTGAGAAAATGGATCATGGGAGCCTGATGGGCTTCCTTGGCAACCAATAGAAGTGCACTCGCGAGGAACCCACTACGCTAAAAATCATCAACTTTTTGTGAAGTAGGGAAGGAGCCACTATACAATATTTCGTCATTCTGCGGAGAACTGTGGTACTCGCTAAACACGTGTAATGCATTATGTGCACTTTGTTGATGCTGTCGCTGATGACGATGAAGAATTATAGCAGAGGCCTTGTAATGGGTTGGAAGCATTGAACAACCCACTCGGTGCACCATTCGCATTGATTGACGCCCGGTTACAGAATTCGTGTTGTGTGACGCATGCTTGTTATTTTACTCTTCTACCACACTACATTACATATGTTAATGTGGTTCCTTCCCGACATGATCAAAGGGTTCGATAAATGCTCATGGATTAATCTGATGGATAACGTGGGCAGTGACCAACACTCTGGTCACAGAGGTCGAAGTAGCGCCGACACGTATTCCCTATCATAAGATCAAAATAACCAATTGGGAGGCATATCAGCGCAAGAGAACAAACTCCGAACAAAGCGATGCACCGTCCCTATGTGAATAGATTCAAGTTCTACAGGCAGATTTCAAAGCTGCAACCAAACAGCTAACTACGACAACGGAGGTCCCAAAGGTGGATAAACATTTACTTCACCTCCGGGAGGCTAGAAGAGGTCTTACGAAGCGATGGAAGAGGCAGCGGCACAACCGCAAGCTTAAACAAGGGATCGAACGGATTACGGCAGAAGCGGAACAATACGCCAAAACCCTCACTAAGAACAGCTGGCACAACTTCTGCGGCCGCCTGAATGGCACGCTGAGTACATCCAAAACATGGCCAATGCTCCGAGCATTACTCTACCCAACACATACGAGAACGTACACTAATAACACCATCCGTACTATTCTTAACAAAGAACAGACGGATGACGACAACCTCCTGCGAACGCTGCAACAGCGATACATATCTACAGGTCCTCGGCCCGAATACAAAGACTATCCACAGAAGGAAGAAACAGACCTAGACACAAACGTCACAGAGGCAGAAGTGAGCGCAGCCCTGCTGGGCATAACACGAAACACGACACTGGGAGCAGACGGCATCCATTATGCACAACTACGCAACCTAGATGATAAGGCCATCCATCAACTCTCTGACTTCTACAATAAACATTGGAAAGACGAAACACTTCTTCAGGAATGGTGGCACGCCCTTATCACATAATTTCCAAAACCTGGCAAACCTTTCTCCTCCCTTAGAAATCTGAGACCCATATCCCTGACATCGTGTGTCGGAAAACTCTTCGAACACGTTGCTCTACTGCGCCTGCAAGATTACCTCGAGGCGACCACATCTTTCCTACCACCCTATTCGATTACCGCGCTAACTGGTCGACACAGGACGTACTGCTACAACTTAAGGAAGATGTCGTGGATGGCCCAAGTGTGGCTCAAACTAGAGCAATTTGGCCTTGCATCTTAAGAGGGCATTTGATAATGTCTCACATTACCTCATCTTAAACATCTTTGCCTCCTCCCGATGGGGCAAACACACCTACGATTACGTACGAGCGTTTTGATCTGACCGCACGGCAACCATTGGCCTTGGGGAACTTCGGCAAGGCACTATAAGGCTTCTCCGGCAGAGGCACTCCGCAAGGTTCGGTTTTATCACCTACCCTGTTCAACGTGGCCATGGCAAAACTACCACCACTCCTAGACAAAATTCCAAATGTTCAGCATGCGCTCTACGCCGATGACGTCACAATCTGGGTAAGCAAAGGGTCAGACGGCGCCATTCAAGGCGCACTACAAGATGCTGTCAGTGTAGTTCAAGGGTATGCCTTAGCCGGAGAACTCACTTCCGCAGCTGAGAAGTCGGAACTCCTGCTGGTGTTTAAACACCGAAAAAGAACCAACATACCACAAGACGTTACCGTGCATCTGAATAGAAACCTTATTCCAAGGGTAGACAGACTCCGCTTATTAGGACTTCATGTACAACAGAACGGCAAGGCCACATATACCCTCCAACTACTGCGCAAACAAATCACCCAAGGGACTCATATGATTAAGCGCATTACCAACCACCGTCATGAACTTCTCGAAAAAGATACTCTCCGATTGGTGCAAGCCCTCATCGTAAACAGATTGACCTACCACCTCACCTACCACCATAGGCGTGCGCAGGGTTCCCCATAAGGGGGGGGCGAAGGTTCATCGCAGCGCCCCCCCCCACCCTACTTAGTCAATGTATGGGGTGGATTTTGCACCCCCCCTTCTTAGGTGACTAGAAGGGTCAATGTACGGGGCAGATTTCGCGCCCCCCTCGTAGGTGATTGGGCCCCCTTGTACGCACGCCTATGCCTACCACAACCTTACTCAAACCGAGACAAACTGGATGGACACCCTTCTCCGCACGGCCCTAAATGTTGTGCTGGCGTACTCTT
>NC_051185.1:33289-100954 GCF_013339695.2 Rhipicephalus sanguineus | reverse complement strand
TACGTAGGCCCATACGCCCAGGTAGTCTACGAATACGACAAGCACCATTCACTGATGTTTGTTTACGTAGCACTATCCAGGCCTACCAGCCTCGACGGCCTATACCTCACAAACGAAAAGGGTAACTTCAGGTTCTGACATGTCACCGGCTCTATCGTCAGACAATTTGTCGACGAAATTACGGAGGCATCCACGCATTCCAACAGCTCTACTATACCACATACTTCACTACACGTGGACCCCTCGTCAACATGATCACGACTGTATCGTATAACAAGTCATGACCAGCTGCTGGTGCTCACTGGTCACGCTGATGATGCGCTTGTTCAAGAACTGTCAAGAACTTCTTCCACGCATGCTCACGGGTTCGTGAAACGTGCGTGCGTTCTCGGGACAAGTATAAGCACTACATGTCAACTTACCGCTTCTGGTATTGGTAATACCCACGTTGCCATTGGCCGCGTTACCCAACCGTAAACAGCTGGTTATATAACACATATGCGGCTCTTCAACATATCTGAGTGCGTATAAAATTTATACAAATCTTTAGCGTCATTTTGTAACGTGTCACTTAGTAAAAAAAATCACAGCATATCCACGGAGTGAATGATGATGAGTGGGCGAAGCTGCGGTGGTTCATCGGTAAACCGTGAATCTTCCGTTAATTCTGCCCAGTACATCATCACCGACGTGAGATCGGGAGCGTTTATACTAAAGGTTCGATGAGTTATGACGACTTGCAGCTCACTTTAATTTTACATGTACGCTGTGAATTTTCGTTGTTTAGAAAACCATTGCTTTAGAAAACATCTGGCGTCTTTAGTTAAGCAGCTGGCGTCTTTTCGTTTTGCGTTAGAAACATCTGGCGTTCTTTCGTTTTGCTTTTAGAAAACATCTGGCGTCTTTCGTTGGTGTATATTCATCAATCAACGGCGTTTTGAAAAAATTTTTGTTGTTTAATCACGCACAGGAGAAATCTCACCAGGCACTACCTTGGAGGTAAACAATGGCTGCTAATGGGGGAATGAGAGACAGAAGAAGTCGGCTTTTAGCTAACACCTACACTTCTACTTCTACTAACGTTTCCTACTGGAACATGCCAACGGCTGCTAACGGGGAATGAGACAGAAGAATTAGGCTTTTAGTTAACGCGCACGCTGCGAATTTTTTGTTGTTCAAAAACACACAGGAAAAATCTCCCACCGGCACCACCTTCGAGGTCAAGATCTGGTACTAGCGTTAGGACTGGTTACGCACTACGACTACGACAACTACGAGGGACGAACGGGTGCCGCTTTAAAGCGCCCCTAAACCACCCAGAGGTCGAAGTTTAGTTGTGGCGTTGCAGTTGTGCACGAGTCTACTGCGAACGCTGGCGGAGTTGAACGCGCTTTGTCGTTTCGCTCTTTCCTTCGCTAGGCTGCGTTCGTCGGCTCGTCTATCCACCTCTCCGAGTGCCCTTCCTCGGCGTCCGAGGTGGAAACGCAAGAAGCGCGCGCATCTGCTAGCAGAAAACAGGCTATTGTTCGCCTACTGACAGCGCCTCTTGCTCGCGACGTCACCTAATCATACAGGTGACGTCATGACGACTGTTGTCGATAGAGCAAAGGCACGGAGAGGAGTAGGCGAGCGTCTGTTGGTGGTTTAGGGGCCCTTTAAGGAGCTTCGCCCCTAAAAATTACGCCACAGTCACCTTCCCGCCGCATGCTTCGCATAACATCGACTCCCACGGCACGTGGCCTCTGCCGAATTTTAGATGCGAAGTACCTTAAGGCCGAGCTCAATCCGGTGGTGGTGGTGTGCGGCGTGACCACCCTTACTGCGCATGCGCATACGCTCTCCACACACCTCCTCTCCACTCACCCTCTCCCCTTCCCCTCTCCACGTTCCCTCTCCTCTTCCCCTCTCCACTTTCCCTCTTAACTTTCTTTATTTCCACTCTCCCTCTCCCCTCCCCCTCTCCAATACCCCTCTCCCCTCCCCCTTTCCACTCTTCCTCTGAAACGCAGGCTAGACATGTCGAAATTCTCTCCTGCGCAACGCCGCGATGAGCTCGAGCGCATGCGCGTCCCCTCCCCTTCTCTCTCCTCTCCTACGCTGCCCCCCTCTCGCCCGCCTGTCGACCGCGTTCCCCGCTCGCCCTGTGAGAATTAACGGCCAGGCTAGATGGAAGATACGACGCGCGTAGCGTCCCTCTTCGCGTTCCACGACGCGAGGTCGGTAGCATGCCCAACGAACGCCAACGGAACGCGATCGTGCAAGTGCTCCGGCTTCGCATCGCCTCATGGTCCCCTTTAGCGGGAGATGGTGTAATTTTTTTGTATGTTGTTAACGTCAGATTGTGCACTACTTCAGTGTAATTGATCAAGTACAAAGTGGTCCCATAGCTGTAGCACGCCGAGCTTTGGTGTCTGCTTTCTCTGCGTCCGTCTTGCGCGGCAGCCCTCGTTGTCGTGCGCCACTTGACACAGATGCCTCATCAAAATTCGTCGATGAGCAAGACACCGCAGTGTGGTTGGTGCTTGCAGACGAAACAGAATCCATCCCAAGCGTGTCAAAAGCCTGGTGGCGTGAGAGAACGTCTGTGCGCGTGACATTTTTTACAGCGAAAGCTGGTATGAGATCACAACAAGGGCCATTTTTGGCGCTGTAGTTGTCCATCGCCGCCGCCGGTGTCCTTAATCACTATCGCGCGAAATAAGAAAAAAAAAACGAAATAAGAAATAAATATTCAGGATGGAACGAGGTTCAATCCTGGGCTCTCTACGTGGGAGCCTAGTATTCTACCTCAGAGCCATGCCGGTGCTTGAAAATGCTTTGCAAAAAGACCGTATACAGCCTTCATTTCGGGAAGGAACCACATTAACATATGTAATGTAGTGGGGTAGAAGAGTAAAATAACAACTGGGCGTCACGCAATGCGAATTCTGTAACCAGGCGTCACACAATGCGAATTGCGCAACGAGAGAGTTGTTAAATGCTTCCAACCCATTGCAAAGGGATCTGCCGTAATTCTTCAACGTCATCAGCCATAGCGTCAACAATGTGCACAAAATGTATCACAGTTGTTTATATATAAGTAAAGACAATGAAATACTTAGAATGTAGCTGAGCTAGTTGGTGGGTATTCAGGTTAAAAAAGACAGAACGTGCACACTGGACACAAGAGAAAATTCAAGAGAGTGAACAGCTATCTCTGAAGTAGACCACCACGCGCCCTTGATTGATAGGTATAATGCCTCTTGCTTAGGAATGGGTAGATAAGTATTTTTGTCTACCTTCTTCTCCACCGCTGTATGATTTATCAGTGGTTAGCGGCGTTTTTTGTTGTCTTGACTACTCTCTTCTGTCCGTGTTTGCACGCACTTCTTTTTAACAAGCGACGCTGTAGTGGAGAGCTGGGCAAATTTTGACCATCTAGTGTTCATTAACGTGCACCTAAATCCAAGTACACAGGCCTCCACCATTTCGTCTGCAACGAAATGCGGCCCCAACGGTCGGTATCCGACCGCGCAACCTTCAGGGCAACAGTCGATCACAACGACCACTCGACCACCGCGGCAGGTAATTTCAGGTATCAAGGGACAGCTTTACGCCGCTGACTTTGAATGCTTAACCTGCTGTACATAGCAATATTCACAGCATCCCTTATCGCATGAAAAGACTGCTTGACGGCGGGAGTCAGTACGTCTGCATTCTTTAGACGACTGTATTGTTCAGACGTCGCATTCAATAACTCTCAGATTAAGTCACTGTCAGGCTCAGCTACTTGGAAATTACTTTGACTCGCTTCTTTTGCTTCTTAACACTGAATCGTTCTGAAGTGCTCTCAGCCCCTTCTTACATAACGTTCTATACTCGCGGACAATTTTTCTTGGCGATGAAGCGCACGCTACAGAGCAAAAGCGCGCGTACCCTATCGCTAATGAATGTAGTCCCACAATTGTATGGGCATTTTCTGCGTGAGATGCAAGAAATGCTCCTTTATTTTCTACATGTAGCTCTTTCAGACAGTGCGCAGCTGACACCAGTGAGATATTATATTTGTTTCACTTGATACGTTGTCACTTTGCGTTTTTGCAAGCGTGGTAAAGTCACGCCTTTCACGCGTATCTCGAACGCTAAGCAGTTTCTACGTTGATAAGAAACACTGATTGCGCGCAGCCGCCACTTTCCACAGCGGTGCGAAACTCGCAACAACCGGACTATTTTACGGAGGAGCATATGGCTGAACTGCCGCCCTCGTACCTTTCAATTAATTGCCAAGAAAAGTTGCCCGCGAGTATAGTGCTTAAATGAACTTAACTGCCTTTTATGGTGCGTGAAATCACGAGGCGCTCCGGTGGCTTTCTTGCGTTGCTTGATTCTTGCAACCGTCGCGGTGACGCTGACGCTCACTTTCCGCGTTCAATGAGTCATCTAAGGCCATCGCCTCAATAAAAATTGGGGGACCCTTAAGCTTCGCCTTTAAGAGTTGAACGCAATAGCGAAATCCGGCCCCTCGTGCGCACTTCAACCACTAAGTGCATACTTATTAATGTGTATTGTTACACACACACGCGCGCGCGCGAGAATGCTACATACAGGTTTTTGATCTAAAGCAAGAGTCGCATGGCCTCCAAGATAGACGCCGCGCGCTTACCATCTCGGACGCCATGAAGAGTCTCACAATGCCTCACAGATGGCAGCACGTTATCTAGCGTTTGCTGTTTGCTTGATCAACGCCTCCTCTGGAAAGGCGACATTGGCTTGATATGTTTTCCGCTAGATGGACATAGTTGGCCATTTTCAGAGCAGTTTGAAAGTTCGCGTGTGTTTTTAGCGGCGATGGCCGCACTATCCCGGCCTTTTTCGACGTAGTTTGATGGCCTCCCAAATGCGCCTACAAATCGCCGAATGGGCTCGTTTTCGTCGTGACACCTGTCGAACAAAATGCGTTAAGGAGACTCCTTCCACTACATGGCATTTATGTAGTGTTTTTTTCCGAAGCAGCTGCAAGTAACATCACGGCTTTGTGGTAGGACACCTGCTACCCACGCGAACGGCCCGGGTTCGATCCTCAGTGTGACTGAAAACTTTTTTCTTTATTTTATTTGCTTCTTTTTCGATTTTTCGCTCACGGATGATTTTTCGCTCACAACCAACGGTCCCGACGCCGACGACGGAATTTCTGCGACACGAGCTCTCTAACGCTATCGCGTTAAAAGAAGGGAACTATTCAATGTACTGGGTACTCAACAACGGGAGAGTAGTGTGCCTCGATGGGTGCGTGCCCATTAGGGTGTCGTCATCCTTCGAAGGGGCTGGTGCCGCCGCGACGCCATTTTTCGGGCCGCGTCTCGCGCCTCTCAGCGCGCCGCCGTGGAGCGGTGAGACGCCGGTAAGACGCAGTGGACTCAAATATGGCAACAAGATAGGAAGTTGGGCGAGTGGTGCGTATTCATACTTGAAGAAAATAAGCGCACAGAAAAAACGAAGACAAAGAAGATATGAAACAGACACAGCGCTGCACTAACAACTGTGAGTGCAGCGCTGTGTCAGTTTCATCTCTTCTTTGTCCTTGTTTTTTCTGTCCGCTGATTTTCATGAAATTTGGAAGCCGCGCCGATGTAGACGCCCTCACCCTGAAGCGGACATAACTCGCATCATGGCACTCTACGAGAAAGCTGTACGCAGAGCCGTGCTGTACGCAGCGGTCCCTATAAACCCTAGAAAGAGATGACAGCGTGTTTGGAAGGAATGGTTTACGTTTTAGGGTAACATTTGTACTCGACTATGTGAACGCAGTGGATTTTAAAGGCGGCCATGCAATTGTTCGTGGAGCCGAATCACGAACGCCAAAGCCCGCCCCTCATCAAACAAAGCAGCCACTCAAGATAGCCTTGCGAGATTTTGTTGCGTATTTTGCTACCATGCGATTAAAGGTAACTGCCAAAATATTGCACAGGAAGTATTCCGCTACGAAAAAGATATCTTAATTTAACTTAATCAAAATCGATTTTTCAGAAAGCAGCAGCGTAATATTGTGGATCTAGTTTTTCGGTGATGTGCTTTCGGCCCCCGAGAAAGAGAGCGTTGAGTTGAGTTGAATAAACTTTATTTGCCCAACGGTTGATATTGTGCCCGGGGCTAGGCTGCCAGGGATCCACCATTCGATGAACATCTTTCGAGGTCCTCGGCGACGGCCCTGGCCCGCTGGACGGCCCCTTCCTGGTCTTCGGGGGCCTCGCTGAGAAGTGCGGTTCGCGATCAAACACAACTTTACTCTCGACAGAAAATAGAGAGTTTGAGAATTGGGCCCCAAGGACCTTGAGGACATGGGAAGTTGGCGCGCCGCCAGGGCGCATGCGCAGAACCCAAGCCATTCTTGCGCTCTTGCGTTCGCCTTGTCCGAAGACCCAAAAATCGAAAAGTAGCCTGGGTGTTCAGGGCGTCTTGGGTCGCCAGCGATACGACGCAGAAGCAGTGCGGTCCTACCACGCAGTATGGCCCGCGTCACGCATGATTTTAATTTCTCCACGTGTGGTGCCTCGTGCGTTCGATCCAACCTCCTTGGATCCAACGCAGCTTGTGTTTAACCCAATTCTCTAACTCTGCTGCTTCTCCGAACGCAAGAGCGGCCTGCCCAACGCAGGTTGGGGACCAAGTGTTCTGTGTCCCGAATTCGCAATCTATGTATTAACGAGTTTTAGAACTGGGTCCTCAAGGAGCTAGGCGACCCCCAATATTTGCAAGCCGCTGGGACGCATGTGCAGAACTTAAGCCATTCTTAGGCTCTTGCGCCAGTGTTGCCCCAACATCCAAAAATCGAAAACTAGTGTGGCCCCCTAACGCGTCCTGGGTCGCCAGCGAAACAACGGCGACGCAGGGCGGGCCACGTCGCATTGTGGCTGGCGTCTCGCATATTAAAAATTCACCACGTGTGCCCCCCTTGCGTTTTACCCTACGCCGCCTGCGTCTCACCAAACACTCAAAATCTGCTGCTTCTCCAAACGCAAGATCACCATACCCAACGCAGCCTGGGGGCCCAGTGTCTAGAGTACCCAACTCTAAAACTCTCTATTAGGAGGTTTTAGAAAAGGATAGACAGAGGTATCCTTCATTGGGTGCAATATGCTATTTCCGTAAGTTCACGTGGGTAGTGGCGACGAATGCTTACGCAATGCTTTGCGTACCCTCCTCTAAAACTGCTATAATGTAGGCAAAAATTTACGAAGGCGATAGCCTTAGATGTCGGATCGAACGCAAAAAGTGACCGTCAGCGTCGTCAACACGAGCGACGCAAAACAGCACCGTCACACGATGACGTCACACTATAACGTTAGATGTGCCAGAAATAATAACATAATCACAGCGTTATCGTGAGGATACCATGACGTCACATCATGTGACGTTATAACGTGACTCCATCCCATCACATCATCCTTTTGTCAATGTGGGCCGATCACGGTCTCTGAAACGGCGCGAGGTGCCGAAACCACGCGAGGTGTCTTTTTAGATGCGAAGCAGCTTATGAACGAGGCCTGTCCCCCCGGCGTGACCAGTGCCCCGCGTGCCACTAGATGTGTGGAAGAAAGAAGCGAACGAAGTGCCGGCACGAGAAGAGAGCTTGCGCATGGTGTGCAGAAAGGCATTTTGCCTGAGAAAACGGTGCCACTAGATATATGGAAGAAAGAAGATAACGAAGTTTTTGCACAAGCGGAGAGCTCGCGCATGGTGTGCAGAAAGGAATGTTTGCCTGACATATGAGTGTGCGATAGAGCGCTTGCTCCACTGCGGCGCGTGCTCTAGTATAAATCGTGCAAGGTACCCACTATGACATATATCATGCAAGGTACCCACTTCGCCATAAATCACCGTCATTCATGCAAGGTACCCACTACGCCATAAATCATGCAAGGTACCCACTGCGCCATAAATCATCAGCATTCATGCAAGGTACCCACTACGCCATAAATCATGCAAGCTAGTCTTAGATGCGAAGCAGCTTATGAACGAGGCCTGTCTCCCCGGCGTCGCGTCGACGTAGCCAGTGCCCCAGCCGATCCGGAGCGGCGGGCTCGCGAAGCCGAAGCGAAATGGGCGCGTTGACATCGCATTCTCAAACTTCAAGCTTTAACCTTTGCAGCAAGATCCATTAACTTTATACTTTACGAACCACAAGGCCGTTACACTCAAGGAGAAACGTTCCCCTGAGCTTAAAGTCATATATGACGAGTAACAACACCAGGGGAACCGTTCCCCTGTGCTTAAAGTCTTATATGACGAGTAACAAAATAAGGAAAACCTCGAATACAAGGACCATGAACAGTGATGAAGAAAATAAAACATTTACAGAAATCTAAGTCGACTTATGGCTGCTTCGCATACTACTCAGTGTTCCCTTTACGGGGAGATGGCGGGATTTGTTTCTTTCATTTTTTAACAGCAAAGCTGCTTATGCTAGCCGTAATGTGTCCGAAAATATATGGGTATGTGCCACAGAGAGTGGGTAACTCCCACTACTCACCACTGGTTCAAAAAAAGAATTGTGGAGGGGGCGAAGCATGTAGTGAAGGGTGTTCAGCTCCACTAACGCGAAAGCTATCGAGGGCCGAAGAACGGACTGTGCGCCGCTGTTTCCCAGTCTCCCGTCAGTCTCGCCGAAGCTAGGTCTACAAGTCGTCACTCTACACGCCCTCCCGTCGCTAGGGGTTTCGCCGCGGTCCTGCCATACACAACACAGATTCTCAGCACAGTGAGGTTTAACTAGAACCTCTCTGTGCTGAGAATCATTGTAGAAACAATATAGCGTGACCTAGCTAAAGCCTAGCAACCACATATAGGCAACTTAGAGACAAGCTGCTTAACCCAGCTAAGGCCTAGAAACAACCTCGTGGCAACCAGATTAGTCTTTAGAATCGTGCAGTTTCGCTGTTTCAAGGCTTCAGTGGCTTAGTGGAAGCTCCGCCAATTTTTTATTTCGTATTGCCCGTTCGTATTGAAAGAAAAGACAAACGGCGGCGCGCCGCAATTATTGCCAGGTGGCGGTGGCGGTGGCGCACATGTTTACATTAATGCATGTGTGAGAAAAAAATAAGCTTTTAAAGCCGAGCACCCTGGTTCCTTTCCCGACGACCGCAGTCAAGTTGCCACAGCGTTACAGTGGTTGCGGAGCTAGGCTGCTCACCCGAAGGTCGCGGGTTCGGGCACGGCCACGGCGGTCACATTTTTGATGGTGGTGAAATACTAGAGGTCCAGGTACTTGGATTGATGTGCACGTTAAAGAACCCCAGGTTATCGAAACTTCTCCAGTCGTCCAGTACAACGTTTCTCATGACCGTATCGGGATTATGGTACGTTAAACTTCAGAAAAACAAGAAAACTTGGAGGATGCTTGAGATTGGCCTTCAAGAGCAGAACGCGAGAGCGTAATTGGGCCCCGTGTGCACCGCCTTCAACCGTGCCGCAAGAAAAGGAACATTTGTGCGCGTAACATTGGCCATTTACAACTATGCTAGAATGTCTGAGGCAAGTAAAGTTGCGAAACGCCCACTACGCCATACTTCTCCCTTTTGCAAATTGGCGAAGTACCCAAAACGCCTCCGTAAAGCGCCACGCGCACCTGCGCAGCAGCACACTTTGTAATGGATGGGCAGCTTTAGACTACCCACTCTTTGCGCAGTTCATATGTTTTGACGCCTGGGGAGATTCTACGATTCGGCCATGTCTCGAAGCGGTTTAATTGTGAATAAACATCTTGCATCACGGGTGACTTGAACATTGATATTTTATGTCTAGGAAAGATCCAAGTGTCTGATTATTTTTCATTTTCTGCCAGCTTTTGGCCTGGAAAACCCAATTACAGCTTTTACAGGAGAAGAAGTCGTAAGCGGTCAAATGAAACGCTCCTGTTTGAACCACATGGCAGTACGAGCGCCGAATCCCACTCTGAGCTCCTGTATCATAGCGCAAATCCCAGGAGACCATTACTATACTTCCTGCCGTTTTTCTTCGAAAACACTGCCTTCTGTTTCTTGCTGTTTGAAAGCTGACAGCTCCCTAAAGAATTGCGTGTGTCAGTTATTCATCAACGCAAATTGGACTCGTTAATTAAGGAGGTCGATTGGTCTTCTCTTATTGTTTCTGGTTCTCCTGGTGAAGGATATGATAGGTTTTGTTCGAAAATCTACAACACATCTACAACATTCTTGCAATCGTATTCCTAGGGCTAAGGAAATACATAGCCACAACTGGCTGTCCCCTGATATTTTGGAAGCAATCGCTGACAGAGACTTGATTTGAAAACGCTTTAAACGCTCCCCTGGTAAAACAGAACTTGGCATTAACTACACAATCGCAAGGAATAAAGTGGTTGCCCTTATCCGATCCGCAAAACGACGATACTTCCATCATCATTTGCAGTTATCTGCCAGAAACCCGGCGCGGATGTGGTCACTGATAAAACACCTTCGAGCTAAAGACAATAGCGATGCTAAGCTACTGATGCGTTTACTGGTGACCCTGCGCATACAGCTAATATTCTCAATCGCCACTTCGCAAATGTGTCTGGTGGACTATCTTCGGCGACGAAAGGCCGTTCTGGTTTAAACAAATCAACACCTGCCTCCGCCTTCCTTCCAACTTTAACAATAGACGAACTCGCTAGAATAGATTCCGGCTTTAAAAGGCAGGAACCAGCAGGTATTGATGGTTTCTCTGTATATTTGCTGCAGTGGAATTTGGACGCATTATCAGAGGTTCTGCTTTTTATGCTTAATGGATTCCTGGAGACAGCTTCTCTACCATCAGACTTGAAAACAGCAATAGTAAGGCCTCTATTTAAAGGTGGACAAGGTGGACCAAAAGATATCGTTGACAGTTATCGACGCATTTCGGTTTTGCCTATCTCATCCCAAATAATTGAGAAATTCTTATTGCAATGCATGACTTCAGTTCTAGATAAATTTTCGATTATTTCAAGTCTCCAGTTTGGTTTTGTCGCTGGTGGTGGCACTACTGATCTACTTGAAGAATGTTCCGATAAACTGCATGATGCTTTGGAACGTAACATGTTTACCTGTGCTTTATTTCTTGATAGCTCTAAAGCATTTGACACCGATATTGCTTGAAAAAATATACCTTCTTGGCTTCAGGGGTCCGTTCTAGAACTTCCTTAAAAATTATCTTTCTGATTGTTCCCAGGTAGTGCGGTTACAAAATCAGTTACCTTTCAATAATAGGCTTCCCTTGAAAGCTGGTGTACCACAGGGATCCGTTTTATCTCCTCATTTTTAAAATTTATTCATAAATGATTTTACTGCACCCTGCTCTAAAATGTCTTGTATTTTAGTATGCAGACGACACTGTTCTGTTAACAAAACATGTATGTTACCATAAAGCGTTGTCAGTACTACAAGACAGTGTTTATGAGGCTGCGTCATGATTTACGAATAATTGCTTGGTGATTAATAAGAAAAAACTAAATTAATTTGCTTTAAAAATCTGTTGAAGGCAATGGTGACAAATGCACCCCTACTTCTTCATGCCGTGATTGCAACTTTTGTAACTGTACTCCCATTGGTTATGTTAATTCTATAAAATTTCTTGGTGTGTTCTTCGATAGCGACCTGTCGTGGAACGGTCATTTGGCTTACATTTGTGACCGACTAGGAAAAATGTTATGGTTACTTTTCAATATTAGATCAGTTGCACCCACCAATACTAAAGTGCCATCAAGCTTGCTCTTGCGTACAGTATCCTGCGATATGGCATGACATTATTTGCTTTCTGTTCTTCGCGATGGCAGTGTCGGGTTCACAATATTCTAATAAGCGTGTTGAAATCCATTGTGTACAATCGTTCCTCAACAGATAATGCAAATTTATTTTCTCCACTTCGCTTGCCGTGCATCAAAGCGTCATTTAATCAGAACTGTTGTATTACGGCAATTCTGGGGCTCTCAGTTCAAAAAAGAAGGCATTGCCTCTCATATAGTAAGAAAAATTTCCCGCTTTTTCGTGCCATTCGTGAAAACACGATATGGCGAAGCTATTAGAAAAGTCTATGTCCCTAGAGTTCTTAATGACCTCCCTGACAGTGTTTTCTTTTGCAACGACGAAACGTAGTCTACAACACAGCCTAAAGTATATTTAATGCTGCAACATTTAGCACATTACTATTTTTTGTAGTTTCTTGCATGCGGGGTATAATCTGTTTAAATTTGCTCAATCCTTATCTTCACATTTCTGCTGTTTAGGTAGTGTTGCTTCCCTAATTTGATTCTTGTTTGTTATTGTGTTTAAATGTAGCGTACGTGAGTTACATGTCTTCTTTCATGATTATTTTACGTGGCAAGCTTTTCAATATGTATGTTATCCCTCGTTTGCCGATGTGCCGGGTCTAGTCCTCCAAGCCAACGTCTGGTATTGACAGGCCTGTTTTACAGCGAAAGCTGTTATGAGATCATTTTACCGGCCGTTTTTGGTGCCGTAGTTGTCCGCCGCCGCCGCCGCCGCCGGTGTCCGTAACCAGTATCGCTCGAAATAAGAAAAAAAAAACGAAATAAGAAAAAATTCCAGAATGGAACGAGGTTCGAACCTGGGCCCTCTGCGCGGGAGCCCAGTATTCAACCTCTGAGTCATGCCGGTGCTTGAAACTGGCTTGCAAAAAGGTCCTATACAGGCTTCATGTCGGAAAGGAACCACATTAGCATATGCAATATAGCGTGGTAGAAGAGTAAAATAAGCACCAAGCGTCGCACAACGCGAATTCTGCAACCAGGCGTCAAACAATGCGAATTGCGCAACGAGTAGGTTGTTGAATGCTTCTAACCCATTACAAAGGGCTGGGCCATAATTCTTCATCGTCATCAGACATAGCATCAACAAAGTGCGCATAATGCCTTACAGGCATTTAGCAGGTACCACGGCTCTCTGTAGAATGACGAAAAAGGGCACAGTGCCTGCTGCCCTACTTCTCAAAAATTACAATGAATTTTAGCGTAGTGGGTTCCTCGCACGTGCACTTGTATTGGTTGTCAAAGAAGCCCATAAGCGCATGATCACGGTAGGACCAAGTCAGGTAATATTGTCGATTACCAGTATATAACTATGCATTAATTGTTTACCGGGGCAGTGTGCCCGCCAGGACCCAAATCCTTTAAGTATAACTAGGTAGCGTGGAAGAGACTGCAAATAGGCCCAACAATGAAGCCTGTGGCAACTACTGCTCAGGCGAATACCGCCGAATGAATCCAACAAACTATTAAGACAGAGAGCATAGGACACAATTATTGTTGTCTTTACCTGTGGTGTAGCAATAGTGAGTTAAAGTGAACCCACGTAAAGTGGACGAATAATCACCTTTTCCGTTGAAGGAAGTCGAACCCACTACCTTCGAATTGCTCGTGCACCGCTCATCCGAAGGTTGTGCGTGCGGATCCCATCGGCGAAAAAGGTGTGTTTTCCCCCTTTAAAAAATGCAGGAGCTTGCCCTAAGTTGCGCAAGGTTGGGCCACAGCAGAGCTGGTTGAAACCTAGCTGGTCCTGGCTTGGCTTGGCTAGTCTTTTACTCTCTGACCTTTCTCTTTCCCACCCTTTGCGATACCATACTGTGCATGGCTACGCTTGCCCTGTTTTTTTTTTTCTGGTCCTTTGTGTCTGTTTCTTTCGATCATTTTTGTGTATTTCTTTCTACATCTTTCTATGTCTTCTATCTCTCTTGTCTGTATCCATCCTCTCGCCTTCTATGTTTTTCTCTCTTTCTTGGCTTTCTTTCAATGGATTTCCCTCTTTCCCTTTCCAGCTTTTTCTTTCTATCTCTCTCTCTGTACTCGTTTCGCCTCCTCCTTTTCCTTTCTCTTACCCTCGCATATCTCCTTACCCTCATTCCCCTCTCCCACCTCATTGCTATACTCTACTATACAAGGCTATGATGGTATGCTCTGCCAACGTCCCTGGATAGACGAGTGGTTAAGACGCTCGCCTTCGGATCGTGGGTACGCGGGTTTGAATCTCGACAAGAATTTTTTCCTTTGTCGATTTTGTTTTCTCTCTCTCTCTTTTCTCTCTACAAATTGGCCCACGTGTTCTAGGAGCGAAGCACAAGAACAAGAAGCGGACGACAATGAAGAAGAGAATGAAGAGAGCGCACGCCAGTTCATGATGGTCATCATTTTGTATCTACGACACACTGCCAACCTTCAGCACAACAGCTGTGCCGTAATTCATTTCAATTGAAGTCGTCATTACTAATGTCCTCGATGTTTTCCCGGGCCTAACTGTCTGCGGTATTCATTTTGTTGTTTCTAAGAAACGAGCCCCTCAAGAAAATCCACGCATATCCACGAAGTCAATGATGATGAGTGGGCGAAGCTCTGGAGATCGTTCGGTCACCGTGAATCTCCCGTTTGTCGTTTTGGCCGCCGCTTACCGCGCCCTTGCCTCCGGAGTAGTAGCTTGTTGTCGGCGTTCCCGTTAAGCAACCGCATGACGCGCCTTACGTTCGTTTTCATCCATGGTAGAAAGAGAATGTGTTGTCTGGAACGCCCTTACCTACGCATTTGCACCGCAGTGTCCTCTCGTGTATTTAAAGTGATATAACGAGTCGATGAGAAATCTCGTTCGTAAGGTCCATAATGTGTATGATGATGTCGCCGACTAGCATAAAGGGTTCGAGCTTGTAGGTGTTTTATATTGTTTTGTCAAAATTACGATTGTTGTTCGTCTGTTGTAAACCTTCTTTTGATTCACATACGCATATATTCGGACTATAGCAACGGTTTTCTAACCACCATGACAGCGGACCGTGAGCGTCGACGACAAAGCTAGGTCCTAAGGTCTATAATTTCTAAGTTGAAATTGCCGACTGGTATAAAGGGTTTCTGCTTCTAGGTGTTTTATATTGTTCTGTCACAATTCTTATACGCCCTTGAGCACCACAGCGCCCCTAGCGGACTCCATGACAAACTGAGACAAGCCGCCGCCTTGCCGGCGGCCCCTAAATATCCCCCCTCTTTCGCTGTTGGGCTAGTTTGTTCACGAACATTATGGCAGAACAACCCCAAGAACGGGACAGTGAACATACAGGACACAATGATGTATCCTGTGTGTTCACTGTCCCGTCCTTGGCACTATTCTGTCCCAATGTATTTTTTTCATTCAGACCTTTACACCAACACATGTAAGCATTGCAAGAGAAAAGTGAATCCACTGCGAGATTGGCCCTGCCCAGCGGAACATGATAGAAACCAGAAATTAAATGACACTGAAAAGAGGGAGGCCGTGTTGCGCAATGCTAGCCCTGATCTGCAGGCCAGGGTTTTAAAGATAGCTTACGATACCGTCCGGGTAGAACGGCTCGTGGCAGCTAACAGAGAAGCCATTCACTTTTATTCCTTGGCTTCAAAGAAGGTTTATTTTACTCACTAGCTCGGCAACATAATCTTGTCTGGCTTTGGAGAGGTCGACTTATCAATAGAAAAAACAGGTTGCTTTGTCTTTCCAAAGCTAGACTTCACGCATTTGGTTGTTATTATTTATTTCGTGCCCTTGACCTCGTTTAATTCGTGCGCAACAATTGAAGCAATCTGAAATAGCAGCCACTCACCAAAACCTCTGCTGTGCAATGATGCGAACGCTGTATGATATAGTTGGCGTTCAGGCCTACTTCACTTCATGGTTATTCATCTTGACTGGACACCCACGAACTCCCCGATCATCTGTTCAAGAAAGTAAGTAAGTAAGTAAATAAATAAATAAATAAATAAATAAAACAAGGAAAATAAACGGCAGGTATGTAAGCATTTGCTTTTTGCGATGAAAATAAAAACATCATCCATGTGAAGGCCACTCATGCATTTTAATGACAAGCAACAAACCAATTGTAACTAGGTTTTAAAGAAAGCACAATAAAACAGCGTTGCTCTCACCGGTGTAGCGCGAGATTTTTTTTCCGAATCACTTTCAACTGAAGCGTAAACGGCCGAGTTCGATGAAGCTTAGACGATCAATTTGGCTCGTGCATAGCCATTACGGGGCTGGTTAGTGGTAGGAGTAGAGTGTACTAGAACAGGGGAGTGCTCGGAACGGCCGCAGCACCAATGTATAGAAAGTGAAGCCCAAACAGGGTCAATCCGCTTGTAGCGCTGCGATCGGTAGTCTGCAATGTGTCGTTGTTTAAAGAGTTGGGCGCGGCTCCGCGAAAGTGGTGCAGTGGTACAATCCCCGCTTCCCACTCACAAGGCCCGGGTTCGAATCGCAGCTGTACAGGGTGGGTTTTTATTCGTAGTGTCTACCTTCATAGCTGTATTGGTTTCCCTTACTTTCTTAAAACTAGCTTCAGTTGCTATGTATTGCTACAAAAAGTAACGCAAAATGAGAAGTAAAATAGAACAAAATTCACAGTGAGCGTAGTTATTTGAAGCGCCATCCCGCGGAATTCAACAAAAACATAAGGTATGGCCCCCGAGATTGAATCCCAAGAGATGGCGCTGCAAATAACTATGTTAACTGTGAATTTTTTGTTTTATTTTACTTCTCATTTTGCGTACTTTTTGCAGCAATACGTAGCAACTAAAGCTAATTTTAAGAAAGTAAGGGAAACCAATACAGCTATGAAGGTAGACACTACGAATAAAAACCCACCCTGTACAGCTGCGATTCGAACCCGGGCATTTTGAGTGAGAAGCGGGGATCGTACCACTGCACCACTTTCGCGGAGCCGCGCGCAACTCTTTAAACAACGACACATTGCAGACTACCGATCGCAGCGCTACAAGCGGATTGACCCTCTTTGGGCTTCACTGTTTGAAGCTCGTTCCGGGCACTCCCCTGTTCTAGTACACGCTAGTAGGAGTATAGGGAACCAGCTTTACTACTTTGGAACTGCTTGGGAAAAAGACCTTTATGCACGCGCAATGTCGATGCAACGTCAAATGTGGGTGCAGTGCTGACTATCTAATTTTATACCAAAGGAAGAGACGTATTACTTATGTACTCCTATGATACAGGCGTCGCGTCAGGTTAATGTCAATTGTTGTTCCAGTGTTGGCTCCGCTTAGTAGCAGTCTAATAAATATTACGTTTCTATTCCTATGGTTAGGCAAGCTACATAAAAGCGTTGATCAATCCCGGAGGAATACGCTCACAAAAGTTACGTAAGATATTCACATCATCGCACCGTAAGGTGCACTTCTTTGCAGTAATAACTGACGTATGTGCTCTAACGTGCGTGCTGACGTTACGTCATACCATAAGCAGCCCCCTAAACGCCAGTGTACTCGACGTGCCTGGTAGGCCCACGATGTGCACACAACTACTGTACTTATAAAAACACGTCAATCCACCTCGTACGCTTCGCTCAAAGCCAAAAATTCAGCATACACGACTACTTGATGACTATTCCACTTGAAACCAATTCCCAGAAGGTGTGGGATCTGCTCATTTTTTTGTTATTCTATGATTAAAAGAAAACATCAAACAGGTGGCTGCGTTTTACCGAGAGGAACTTTTAGATGAAGTTGCGGCTTGATACAGCTTGATACTGATATTTAATTTAGACGAAACAAAAAGGAAGGTGACATTACCACCTACGTTTTCTCGAAGGTTTTGATGACAGTGAAAGCGTCACCGTTTTAGCTCGCTCGATCGGGTCGGGAAGGTGAAGCCGACAAGAGCAATTGCAGCAAAATCTTCAGTGTTCACGATTACCTCTCCATCTCCGAACATCTCCGAACATTTATAGCTCGTGCAAATGCGTTTCACCAGCCTTTTTGAAGCACACTGGTTCACCTCTGTTGCGTTTCAAGCAAGCACTTTAATGCGTCACATGCGACGACAGTGTGCTACCTTGAAAAAAGCATGGTTAATCCCTCTGTCATAGGAATCGCTAAATCACGAAAATAAAACATACGCTTAAAGAAGGAGTTGGATGTTTACTGTATATTGATATAACAGTTTTCACAATGTCTATTGGTGTTTAGCAGCTATATCACCATTTAACGTGTACGCACCCACGTTGACGCTTCGTGGTACATCTCCATCCCGACGACGAAGGTCCATGATCAATGATGAAAGAAACCTTTGTCGTAGCTGTAGTAGTTAACGGTGAGAGCGCAATCAGAGGAAGTGGTATGGCAGCCAGAAGAGCGTCGCTGATAGGACGCGGACCTTGGGTTAAGGTCGCCATCTCACGGCATGTTAAAGAGTTTGCGCACCGCGGCCGCTCTAAAGGGAAACGCAATGCGCGTAGTGTCTCCTCTCTAGCCCGGCCGTGATTTTTCACGGTGCGATCGTAATCGGGGAACGCGGTGTTACAGCTAGGCGAGACAGGTGCGTGTCGCAGAGCTTTTTTTAAATGGATGAATGCTACGAGCGAGGCCGAGGCATGAGCTGGGGTCGCCACCTCGCGGTGCTTAAACATTCACAATATCGCACTTCTCCTATTGTAAACGCGCCGAATGGGACGGGCGCGTAGCAACGACGCTTTGCAGGATATGATCGCGGAGGCCGCGCTCATGGTTCATTACTTCACTTTACCGCTCCCAGACGCCACCACCACCCCGCCGATCAAGAGCACTGCGACGTGAAAGCGAGAGATATAAAAGGCGCGTTTGTAAAGCCTCCATAGTATGTGACCATTGCGCTGTGGATAGCGTGCCCGGAGTCTGTTGTCGCAGACCGAGAGGTCTTGCGTTCGACTCCCGTTGACGCAACGTTCTTTCTTCAAGTTTTTGTTTACCCTCTGATCAGGTGTAATTTTTTCGACGTCATTTTCATGACGGAAATACGTCGCTGAAATATTGGTGGACCCCGGCATAAAACACTTAAGTGTTAAAATGCAGGCCTTACTAAGGAAAAAGAGAGTGCCTTCGCCTTCTCGCCCTCCTCCCTTCAGCTGCGAAGTGCGCAGTGCCCCCTCCACCCAGAGCCCGACCGCAATAAGGAACCACCCCCGCCCCAAAGAAGCCTCCTAGACCCGCCCCTGAGCCAAACGTTAGACGAAAATCCATACGAATTTCTGAAAAAGAAAGCGTTATCGTTTGACGGTGAACTTGTAATAATCCGCGTATCGAACCCGGGGCCAATGCCTTTCCGGTGCAGTCGCTTTACGAATGCTTTGACTGAGACATGCGCATGGATTTTCGTGTAGCTCTGAGCTGATAAACGGGTGGCTGTCAGTTTTCGTTTTAATAACCTTTCCGGCACTCTGTGGTATTCCACAGAAATGATTTTACATCATTCAGTGTCCATGGGCTTTAAGTTGTCGATTAATTCGCCCTCGCGCTGTCAATTGCTGGCGTCCCGATTAGTCAAGCTGGTATAGCAACCGCCCCAGAAAGGCGTCGGTCCTGGCTTGGTCCAACGTCCACTTTCGTGCGGGACATGATATGCCCTGTAGACATGCGCCATGCGCTGTACCATGCATTGATGAATAAATCGTGAACACGGGCTGTCGCTGGAGCCAACGCTTCAACAAGCGGTGCTGTCTTCTTCAAGGCTTAAACTGACCTTGCATTGTCATTGTCATACCATGCATTGTCATTCGTATTCTGCAGGGTAATTGCCAAAATGTGCGTTTCTTGTTGTATCGCCTAGTCTGCCCATTCCGCCACTCAGTCCAGTTGAAGCCGCATGCTGTTTGCTGATTTGCTTATTTCTACGTTTCATTACCGTCAGGACCTGATGTCTTTACAGGGGGGAGTGGGTTACATACGTAACATACAAAATAATTTGAAGCTCAAAAAAGGGAGGTTAGATGGATATAATAAAGTAGAAATGCAATAAACAGCGCACAGTACAAGGAGGGAAAAAACAGTTTATTGAGAATACAAACCGGAAGAGATCTTTTACAACAAAGAAAAAAAAATCAAGAGATATAGCGCGCAAAACAGTCAGATGTTCCTACAAACCAAAGAACGTATCGTTATTATATGTTAAATTATTGACATAATTTAAATATTGACAACAAAAGGCCTCAGCAAAGAGGAAGAAGATGACACTGCTAGAAATTATTATTTCACGGCATCAACAGGTTAGTTAAAGCCTCATTGAACTTAGTAGCACCAGTGATATCGACGGAACATTGACAAAGTGATTCCAACTTGGCGATGCACTGCGGATGAATAAATTGTAAAAAAATTTTTTTGCGCGTGGCAATAGGGAATACCAACTTTAGGACGATGCTTCATAGGGGCAGAAACGCAGCAAGATGGTGTTATTAATTAATTCTTGAGATTGGGGTTGTCCTGTTATATCGTACGGATGAGGCTGAAGCGAAATATTACCTTGCGTTGTGATTGAAGAGGTAATGATAAGCTCGCTTTCATGAAAATGGCGCTGGAAGTACGAAGACAATTAGAATGAATGAAGCGGCTGGTCCGGACACATTCAAGTTGAGAGATGAGCGTCTCTTGACTGGGGTCCCACACTGATGCAGCATATTAATACGATGGCGTTAAACAGCTCGTTTCGCAGAAATTCCGGTGTCAGCGTCGGTGTCGGCATCGTTGTTTGTGAGAGACAAATGAGCGTTGTCCGTGACACAAAAAAGTAAAAGATGCAAATCGCATAAATAGGAAAAAACTTCGTTTCGAGTGAAAATCAAACCCAGGCCTTCTGGCTGGCAAGTAGTGTTCTGCAACAGACCTATTCCACTGCTTGAAACTGCTCCGAAAAAAACAACACTATACGAATGTCAGGTACTGGAAGGAGTCTCCTTAACACATGTAATATTGAGTGGCAGATGCGTAGAATCGCTCCAGGCGTCAAAACATGTGAATAGCGCAACGAGTGGGTGGTTGAAAAGCCCACCCGTTTACGAAGCGCTCAGATATATTTAATCATCATCAGCGAAGCTCAAGCGTCCTCCAAGTTTTTGCAGTTTGCAACAGACTAATGATTTATAAAGAAGTAATTTTACGGGACAAGAAGAAAGATTAGAATTGCGGTGTATGTAGGCCAGCATACTGATTAGCCTTGTTGGTTATATTATGTACATGCAACTTCCAACAAAGGTCAGAAGAGATAAATACGCCTAGATATTTGCAACGGGATAAAGATTCGAGGCTGGCAGTTATCACATCATATGACGGCAGTGTAGCAATAGGCTTCCGAAGGAACGTCGAGCGGCGCCACTGCTCTTATCGCAACTGGGGGCATCGCCGGCCACAACACTGCCTCCCCGCTTCCGCGCATGCGGAGAGCTCTCGGATTGCATCTGTGATGCGTCACAATGTTGCTTAAAAGAACAGCTTGGCAGAGTTCATGCAAGTCCATTCACATAAAAAAAGAAACACAAAATACAGTCCCGTCACATAACCCTATAGTTCACATGAAATGGAGTTACACGAACACTGGATATGCTGTAGATAACACTACACAACATCTTCCATGTCGGCAATCGGACGTTCATTCGCGTGCTTTATAGCAGCGCAATACATGAGTTGCTGCAGCGAACAAGGACGGTCTTTCGCTCAGCACAGGAAAAAATGAATTGCGCACGCTTGAAATGTCAAGCGACCTCAATAAAAGATCACATTGCCATATCAGAAGCGGCTGACAGCCGGCAAGCCCTCTTTCGAGATGGCATCAATTATTCGAATACAGCGCATACAAATACGCAACTCACCAGTGCACTTTTGAGGGCCGCATTTCTGTACGCTCGTGCGCACCGGTTTTCTCACGTACTACGCCACCACAAAGATCAGTTACTTATACAAGCTTCGCTTAAAAATGTGTGCAGTTGCACTCAACGTGAAAGTTCTAGGAAGTGCGGTGCAGTGACTCGCCTGCTCTTCGTCAACGCTGGCGTTCACGGGCAAGCTTGCGCCGGCGTTCCAAACGTGCAGACTGCTTGGCGTCCATGACGGGAAAAGAAACCTTCGTTTGTGATGCAGTGGCGCCGTCTTACATCGACCTTGCCTTGCTCATCACCTTCACACCACTCCTCCTGACTCTCGCAATACCGTACCATACCCTGCTATGATATGCTTTACCCTCCCCTTCAGCTTTCCTTCCTCCTCCCCCGCCTGTCTATCCTCACCCTCGCTTACCTTCTCCACTTTCTTGCTACATTATAATACACACGGCTATATCATGCTTCACCCTCCCTTTCCTATTTTCTCTCCTCCTCACTGTCACATCACACCTCACTTTCCTTCCTCAACCATTGCTATTTGATATTACACAAGGCTATGCTTACTATACATGGTCACGCTATGCTTGTCTATCCTATCTCCTCCTTCCCGCCTCCTCACCGTAACTTCCCTATCCCGAACCCTACCTTGCCACATTGTGATATACATGTATGTGTTATACATTATCGTGCCTGCCTGACGCCAAACATGCTTATGTTACGCTTTATCCTATCCTCTCCTCCTTTCCCTCCTCACCCTCACGTGAGGCCTTGCCCTCACTTCCATTTTTCACCACTTTGCCATACAATACTATACATGGCTCTGCTATACATGGTTTCGCATACGTAACGCCGCGCGACGACATGACATGAGAGCAGATGACCTAAGACAGCATGAGACGACAGCCCGAGTCCCTGAAGTGCTCCTCACCTAAAACGACTACGATTCCAAATACCACAGGAGAGGTGTACGCCGCTGCCCCAGAATACTAAACCCTTAAACGTCCTGTGGTTAGAAAATTCGCAAGGTGATTTAGCTCATGCTCATGCCATCAATAACTCTTTGATTGCTCTCGATTACTTCTTACTTCACTTCGTAGTGTTTTAGTGGACAAAGGAAAACGAGCCTTGTATGGACATGAAACCACAAGGCACGCCGGTGGCTTTCATGCTTTCTTCAACCATTTGTGATGACGCCCACGGTCGCTCTTGGCGTTTGATGAGGCATACTAACTCAAAGTATCCTGTACTCCACTACAGGTGTACCCAACATGGCACTCGCGGACCGCTGTTTGAGCCGAATTACGAAGGCGTAAGCCCGCCCCACATCAAACATAGCTGTATCAACCACTCAAAGTTGTCCAGCGAGTTTTTCTCGGTTGCTTCGCTACCATTTGTTGACCAATAAATACCAGCTTAGCGCACTTGAATTTTTCCGCTAATAAAAAAGATATGTTAATTTAAATGATTTAAAATAAATTTGTAGAAAAGAAGCTGCGCAGTATTATGGATCAAGTTTTGCTTTATCGTGCTTTCGCTTGCGAGAGAGAGATAACACCACCTATATGCCGTCAAAGGTTAGAAAAAGGTACGCAGAGAGAGCGGTTGTAGGGTACGATATGTTCTTCCATAACTTAACGTGGATAACCAGGACACTAGCGGACGACGCATGCGGGGTGGCGACAGACGTTAACGCAAAGCTTTGCGTACCCTACATTAAAACTGTCTGTTATCATAGCCCCTCAGTAGTTTTTCTGGTTACGAAACTGCCATATTACCTTAAAATTTGGGGGACGCTTAAGCTTCGCCTTTAATAAGAGTTGAACGCGATAGTGATCTCCTGCCCCTAGTGCGCACTTTGACCACTTAGTGCATACTTCCATTGTATGTTGTCACTCGAGCAGTTCAGATTGTCCATTACTGTAATGTAATTGAGTAAGTACAAAGTGGGCGCATAACCGCAGCACGGCGAGCTTTGGTGTCTGCCTTCTGTGCCTCCGTCTTGCGTGGCCACCCTCGTTGTCGGGCGCCACTTGACACTGATGCCCCACCAAAACTCGTCGATGAGGAAGACACCGCAGTGTTGCTCGCTCTTGTAGGCGAGACAGAATCCATCACAAGCGTGTCAAGAGCCCGGCGGTGTGAGAGAACGTCCGTGCGCGTGACATATTTTTCGAAGTATCAGTGCACCCAGTACGTGTGCGTAACAGAATGAGCGCACAAAGGTGTGTGCCTTATGTAATGGGTAGCACGCTTTAAACCAGGGGCAATTATGCGCGAGAAAGCTTCTCGAAGTTGCGATGCACCCACTACGTGGTAGCTTTAAACCACCAAATAGTTACGATATTCACATGGTGTGACTTTCGAATGCAATGTACACTTGTACTACGTAATATTACTGCAGTATTACATCTCCTGCTGTGACACCTGTATACAGGAGGCGTATGTTTCTGAAACATGAAAGTTAATTTCAGCAGTGACGCGGCTGTGCATAATAAGGTCGTAAGGTACGCCATATGGCGCCTGCATAGTATATGGCAAACCCGAACGGCCTTTCACAATGCCGATGTGGAAGTCAGAGCTGTTCGCGATTACTTTCGCGAATGTGTGTGTCGTTTTGTCGAAATGCAGAAAGTGCAGATGGATGTACCGAAGTGGGTTACCAGAGTGAAGTCGTTGTTACACATGCCAAAGTTTCAAGATGTAGTTAGCTAACAGCTGATCGCGTATCATTGTACTGTTCCCTGATTTAAGATTAGCGTGTGAAAATACTTCTATGAGGCAATAAAGAGGAAAAAAGAGACATGGCTGTGCGGTAGAACACCTGCTTGCCACGAAGACGGCCTGGTTTCGATTCTCACTCAGACCCAACATTTTTATTATTTATTTTATTTGCAGCTTTCTCGATTTTTTTAGTCGCGGTCAAGATGATGATTTTGCGCTCACAACCAACGATGCCGACGCCGGAATTTCTGCGAAAGGAGCTCTTTCACGCTATCGCGTTAAAACTCGGTAGATACCACGCCTTGTGGGAATCGGTTTCGTGCGAAACACTCGCCGAGTAATTGTCTATGTTGTATTTTTAGGCTTTCAGCGAAGCGTTCTGAGGTGGATCGACGTGTTTTTTAAGCGTAGTGTGTGCAGATTGTGGCCTTACCAGGCACGTCGACTACACTGGCGTTTAAAGGGTAGCTTTCGGTGTTACGTAACGTTAGAAACCACTTTAGAGCACAGACGTGAGAATTATCGCAACGAAATTCACTTTGCGGTGACATGGTGTGAATATCATACGCAATTTTCGTTAACGCGTTCGTCCAGGGCCGAGAAACGCTTGAATATAGCTTGCTGAATCGTAGGAATGCAAATTTAATATTTATTAGGCTTCTGAAAGCGGAGCCAACACTGAAACCACATCTGACGGTAACCCGGCATGACTCCTGTATCAGACTATATGTATAATCTTTATTGATTTCTTATAAGATTAGACAGCCAACACTGCAGCCACAACTGACGCTGCAGCGAAATTACGCCTGCACAGGTTCTTTTTCCGGAGCAGTTTCAAGACATGGCGTGGCTCTGTGGTATAATACCTGACTGCCACGCAGAATGCGTGGGTTCGATTCCTGATTTTTAATTTTTGTATTCTTGGGGTCAACGCTGCCGGCCGATGCCGGTTTTTATTTACGCTCTAGCATTTAAGTTACCAATATCTCTTCTCGCCGTTCCTGGGAAGATATCAACTGTAAGCCACCTGTGGCGCGTACCCGCGTACGGTGGCCCGTGGTATACGGGTATGTGCCACATATATCTGGAGGAAAGGGTTTGACGACGTACGCGACAGGATTTTCACGTTATTCAGGTCATGACCAAACAGTCATATTCGTCAAACCCTCTCACCCTCCTATGCTAACTTTCGTCAACACCAAGCTAAGGAAGCGATCACGACAGCACGCAGACGTAGGCGGCTTGTTAGGTACGTAGACAGAAACCTTCTAAGTTCCTTAGGTTCGCTAAGAAATGCTTCTCATTTAGTAAGAAACAGTTGATTGAGAACACATAGCATAAAGAGATCTTCTATAGCAAATAAAGAAAACAACAGAAACATTGCTCAAAACAGTCACATGTTCCTGCCAACAAAAGAACGCATCTTTGCTGTACAGGGTGTTTTTTTTAATACAATACCAATTTTTATGAAGATGCTTTTACAGTCAGGCTCCTGTCGTCATCGCAGTCGAACTCTACGCTGGGGCGCAATACTTTGCCGCACCTGAAATTACATTCAAATGAGTGCTTAACACAAACGCGTTATTTATTAACTTTTTAAATAAATTAATAGCTAAAAAAGTCATGCATACCTAATTAAAATTAACTGTACATGGCTATGTTGTACATTGTTTTCCTTCGTGACGCCTTAAATGACTACGCTGTGCTTAACCCTCTCCCGTCCTCCGTTCCCTCCTCATTCTTAAATTATCCCACATGCTCACTTCCCTTTCGTGTAGCCTTGCTATATTATACTATACATGGCTATGGTTTTGCAGTGTGACGCCAAGCGACAGCATGAGATGTCAGGAGAAGGCAGCAGATGACGTGAGATTACATCAGACACTAAGCCGGGCCAATAAAGTGCATATCACATAAAAGGAGGACTATTACGAATACCACCGGAGAGCTATACGTCGCTGATCCAGAATACAAACGCCTAAACCTTCTGTGGTCGGAAAATTGCCAGGGTGCTTTTGCGCATGCTAAGACAAATTCACTGCGAGATCCTTTAGGCTGCACTTTCAAATGCTTCCTTTGTTTCTTGATACCATCAATTACTTCTTTATTACACTCGATCGCTTCCGACTTCATTTTGTAGGGCTTTATGAACATAGGCGTCTTGTATGACGCATGGAACTACGAGGCGCGCCGGTGGCTTTCTTGCTTTCTTCAACCATACGCGATGACGCCGACCGTAATTTTTCGCGTTTCATGAGGCATTCAAGGCCTTCACCATTATAAAAATTGTGGGCAGCTACACTAAGGGAATGCACTCCCCGCCCCTCTGTTTCTCTTTTCGCCGCATTTTTTCGCGCCCGCACATCGGGATCGGCTGGATACCGGCGTTTCGCTTGCGTTTCTCTGGCTGTCACCTTGCGATCTTCCTTACGTTGTTGCCGCTGGGTTGCTGTGTCCGGCTTTCCTAAAGTAGGGTTGAGTATTCGAGGTCGTTGTTCTTCCTCTGCTCGCTTAGCACCGCCGGCGGCATCCGCTCTCCGTCGGCGCTACAGTTTTCGGGCGAGCGCGCGCTGTCGTTCTCGGCGAACCTCCTCAGCGGAGTCGATGGCGGGAAAAACGAAGCGCACATATCTTACTCGACGGAGAGGGACGCTGTCGCCCGTGGCGCAGTTTGCACGTTCATGCAGTGGCAGAAGTGGACGATGCACACGCGAGAGGGACACCATCAGCCCGGGCGTAGCCGCGGGCTCGTGTGGCAAAGCTCGGCGGCTGTTCCGCTTTGAAATGCGTGGTCAAGGATGGACGCCGTTGCACTCTAAAGTGTCGAACCATTCAAAACTACCGTGTACTCCCGCTATGCGACAGCTGTATGCAGGTGCCCTTAATTACTGTTTAGAAAAATTAATCAATCAAAAGAGGCTACGAACATTTTGAAAAAGTCTCTATACAAAAACGTCAATAACGTACCCAAAATGACTAAACACAAGACACAAACAGAAATATACATGAAACGTTTCAACTGAAATGTTCAAGTGCACAGGGTGTCCTGAACACATGCTACTATGGACAACATTCACACACTTCTCACAAAATACACACTGTACATGGCGATGTATATACAGAATATACATGACTGTGAACATGTCAGCACATAGTTACAGCAGACGATATGATACGTGTAATTTACACAAATGTACAGTGTTAGTATGAAATGTGTCCCGATAGGAAATGGGATCATAATGGATGGTACTGCTGTTAGAGTGGATTCACGAACGGCAATACCCGCCCCTCATCAAACATAGCCGCACCAACCGCTCAAATTGGTCTTGCGAATTTTTCTCGCGGGCTTCGCTACGAAATGAAAACAGGGAATTCAAGTTACATTTCTCGAATGTTCCGCTACGAAAAAAAAGATATTTTAATTGAAATTACTCCAGACAATTTGAAACAAAGAAGCCACGCAGTATTATGGGACTAGTTTTCCATTAACGAGCTTTCGGGTGACCGAGAAGAAGAAAAAAATTACAGCATATCCACGGAGTGAATGATGATGAGTGGGCGAAGCTGCGGAGGTTATCGGTAAACCGTGAATCTTCCGTGAATTCTGCCCAGTACATCATCACCGATGTGAGATCGGGCGCGTTTATACTAAAGGTTCGATGAGTTATGACGACTTGCAGCTCACTTTAATTTTACATGTACGCTGTGAATTTTCATTGTTTAGAAAACCGTTCCTTTAGAAAACATCTGGCGTCTTTCGTTAAGCAGCTGGCGTCTTTTCGTTTTGCTTTAGAAACATCTGGCGTTCTTTCGTTTTGCTTTTACAAAACATCTGGCGTCTTTCGTTGGTTTATTTCATCAATCAACGGCGTTTTGAACAAAATTTTTATTGTTTAATTACGCACAGGAGAAATCTCACCAGGCACTACCTTGGAGGTAAACAATGGCTGCTAATGGGAATGAGAGACAGAAGAAGTCGGCTTTTAGCTAACACTTACACTTCTACTTCTACTAACGTTTCCTACTGGACCATGCCAATGGCTGCTAATGGGGAATGAGAGACAGAAGAATTCGGCTTTTAGTTAACGCGCACGCTGCGAATTTTTTATTGTTCAACAACGCACAGGAAAAATCTCCCACCGGCACCACCTTGGAGGTCAAAGCGTAAGACTGGTTACGCACTACGACTACTACTACGACTACGAGGGACGAACGGGTGCCGCCTTAAGGAGCTTCGCCCCTAAAAGCATGGTTGCTCCCTCACTCACAGGAATCGGAATAACACGAAAGTAAAGCGTGCCCTTACAGAAGTAACTGAATGTTTACTGTACATTGATATAAGAGTTTGCACAATGTATGTTGATGTCTGGCAGCTATAGCACCTTTTAACGTGGATTTGCCCACTTTGATGATTGGTGGTACATCTCCATCCCGACGGCTAACGTCCCTGCTAAATGATTAAAGAAACCCTTGTGGTCGCTATAGTAGTTAGCGCTGAAAGCGTAATCAGAGAACTCGGTGTGATAGCCAGAAGAGCCTCGCATATTGGACGCAGAACTTGGTCGCCATCCCGCGGCATGTTAAAATGTGATTGAACACCACGGCCGGACAAGAGGGAAACGCAAAGCGCGTCGTGCCGCCCCGGTAGCCCGGCCGCGATTTTTCTAGGGGCGAGCGCGAGAGCGGGGAACGCGGTGTAACAGCCACGTGAGGCAGGCGCGCGTCGCAGAGTTATGAGCGATGCCGACGCTTTTACGACGCTTGGCTGAGGTCGCCACCTCGCGGTGTGTTAAGGCATTGACAAAATTGAACTTCAATTGAAAACGCGCCGAATGGGAGGGACGTGTAACGCGTTGCAGGTGCTAATCGCGGAGGTCACAGTAATGACGAATATATTTTACTGCTCCCAGAGGGCAACACCACTCCGCCGACCGGGGAGTGGTAGATATAAAAGACGCGTTTGTAAAACCTTTAGAGTCTGTGACCGTGGCGCAGTGGATAGCGTGCCCGGCATCTGTTGTTGCTGGCCGTGCGGTCGTGGGTTCGATGCCCGTTGACGGAACTTTTTTCTTTGCCATCTGATCGTGTATATTTTTTCTACGTTATTTCCGTGACGGAAATACGTCACTGAAGTCTCGGTGGACCCCGGCATAAAACACTTTCGTGTTAAAAACTTTTATTCATTTCCGGCAGATTGGTTTTATTGCTTCAATTCTATTCTACATATTGATTATTAGTAGAATCTTAATTCTCATTCATTTATACTTCTTCCGTATTATTTAAACAAAGTTTGAATTTCAATTTCAAGTTTGTCTTTAAAAGTAACCGGTTCTTGACCAATTCCCCAGTGTGGGTATGAGCCACAGCTTCTGGGGTCTACACTACACTAAACTGCTGGGCTGGGCTCCCACCTAGGAGCTAACGGAGACACCGTGTCTCCTGGCAGCTTCCTCGGCCTGCTGGATCGCCCACAATTGCTTGTCCAGGCCCGAACAGAGCAGCGTAGTCCGCCAACGCGCCTGAAGGCATTCATTCGAGGTCGCGACCCCAGTATTGCTGATTAATGCTGGACATGCCCGTACGATGTGATCAAGCGTGGCTCTGATGTTACAATACTTGCACAGATTAGTTGGGCATAATTCAGAGAGACAACAGAACTTTATTTTCGTCAGACATGAGGCAGTTTTGGAGTAGGGTACGCAGAGAACACGCTCGTTGATTAAGATATGCGATTTCCATAACTGAACTTGCGTACCCAAAGGAATAGCGTATGACGCATGCGTAGTGGCGACGAGCGCGAACGCAAAGCTTTGCACACCCTATTCTAAAGCTGTCTATTATGGAGGCAAAATTTTGCTAAGGCGAAAGATTTAGATGTCTCCTCAAGTGCTAAAGGCTCTGATATATTCCAGCGTAATGTCAATGAGGGCGCGCGCGCGTCACGGCGACGTTACGTCAGCAAAAATTGGCCGCGTATCTGCGTGCTTCGCTGCAAATGCCGTCTAAAGACGATAGAAGAGGCGCTGCCTGAGATATGGACGCCATCTGGCAATACGTCGGGAAACATGAGTGCTGTTTTGCGGGCTGGTAGTCTCGGCGCAGCAGCAGGCGAAGACCGGCGGTGACAAACGCGACCCGCGGGGACGCCAGCCAGCCCGAACACGCGGTTTGGCGCGAAGCGCTGAAGCAGAAGAAACGTCCGCACTCAACGAGTACTCTCCACACACTCTTTTATGTACACGTCGCCTGGGTAAAACAGGAATGCCAGAGCGGCGCCCCATGGCATTCGTACTAGTGATGCAGGACTATCGATGGTACTATCGATACTATCGATGGCGGAGTCACTATCGGACTATCGATGGTAAAAAATACTATCGATAACGCTATCGATAGTAAGTACTATCGATAGTATAAAATCAACAGCGCGAACTCATTGCAACATAAACTTGGTTCCTCAAGCGCGTGGTACATAGTGGAGCCGGATGAGCAGGCTGAAGGGCAAGAAAGTTGACATGCTTGTGTTCTTCACCAGAGTGCTTCGATGACACAGGGTCATAAAGTCAAACTGTTCGGCTGTAGCGAAAAGGAAGCCGTTACATGTGGTGGAACTGCGCGGCTTCAAACTTATATTGCATTTTATGATTTCAAAATTTAAAAAAATTGTCAAAAACTAAGTTTGTTAATTGTAAGGTGTAACTGGTTGCTTTTGAATGTGAATTTATTAATGGACATATTCCGCCATTTTCACGGCGGATATAATTTATTTATCTCGCCAAAAATTGCTCATAAATTAAGCGAAGATGATAGAAGCTAGCGCAAATATTTTGGCAATACGGCCAGCCAGCAACAGCATCATTATTCGCACCACTATCGATAGTATTGTCACGTGGTTGTGAGGGTGAAGAATGCTGCAGTAAGACTGGGAAGTACGAAGCTCTTTACTTGGGCGAATTTGTGCCCAGGAAATCAAAACTCAACATACAAGCGATACACGCTGCGCCCTGATAGCGGCGAGAACAGTCGGCGGCCGTCGAGTAATCTGATAATCGGTAGAACGCTTCGTCCCTATAAGGGAACCCAAGCTCAAGTTTGGGCGCGACGCTCACGTGGCCGAGCTATGCGTTACTGGGTGCAGACGCTGCTCGCGAAGGCGGTTTGTCGCCGGATTTGGCAGCGGCGGCGGCAAGAACACGTGCGCGCATGCGCTCCTCATTCGACCCAGAGCACTGCTAGTCAGCAACAGTTACATTGTGACGCACAGACACGATACGGGAGCTCTGAGCGTGCGCGGAAGCGGGGGCGGCAGTGTTGTGGCCGTAGACATTCCCAGTTGCGATAATAGCAGTGGCGCCCCTCGACGCTGCTTTAGAAGCCTATACATCAGTCATCGAAACTTCCAGCGTTATCCCTGGTGCTCGTGTAAGCTCTCGAATAAACTTGACTATTCGCGTCCGGAGCGTAATCTTAACAAAATGATCTCAAACAATCGCGAAGCTTCTCAAAGATTGCGGCGCGGTCTGCGACGAACGCTGCAAACAGTCTTTGTTGGTGAAACCCGAATACATCAAAACAAAGCAATAAACACGCGTGGCAGTAATATCGCTAGTAATATTACCGATGGTAGTATCGATTGGACTATTGATAGTTTGTCGATAGTAGTACTATCGATAGTTTGTTTACACTATCGATAGTTTAAAAAGAAACTATCGATGCTATCGATAGTCAATTTACCGATAGTTCTGCATCCCTAATTCGTACAGTGCAATGCAGAACCGAAACCGAAACACAACAATGAGCTCGTGCAGAGGGCACGGAGGAAGGCAAGCTTCAGCGCAGTCGCATTTTCAGCGTAGCTCAAGAAACTAGGGTCTTTAGAATTACGTATGTATGCATTTTCTATTAAAGACACACCACCTAATACTTACCTAGTGATGTTGCGCCTCAGATATGCGTAATATTTACTTTTTGATAGACAGTGTTCACATGTATGAACAGCCGTACCAGTTCAAGCTGGGTGGGCGGTAAGCAAGTGGTTCAACTTTGGCCGTGTAGCTGAATCGAGTGACGTGCCGACAAAGAGAAAGACAGACCAAAATTTCTCCGTTAAAGTATCCCAAGAAAGACTGTCGTCTTTAAACAATTGGCCGCGTATCTGCGTGCTTCGCTGCAAATGTCGCCTAAAGACGATAGAAGAGGCGCTGCCTGAGATATGGACGCCATCTGGCAATACGTCGGGAAACATGAGTGCTGTGTTGCGGGCTGGTAGTCCCGGCGCAGCAGCAGGCGAAGACCGGCGGTGACCAACGCGACCGGCGGGGACGCCAGCCAGCCCGAACACGCGGTTTGGCGCGAAGCGCCGAAGCAGAAGAAACGTCCGCACTCAACGAGTACTCTCCACACACTCGTAGAACGGCAGTGTTTACACACTTATTTAACGAAGAAGCTATCCCTATAAAAGAAATTCCGCAACCAGTTTAAATTCGTAAGCACTTGTAAGCTCTTGTAGAGGATCATGGCTAAAAATATAAAAAATCAAATAAAACTAGACAAACGTGTAAAGGAAAACAACCAAGGCATCTTATGGGTTCGGCTAAGATAACTGCAAGGTGAAGGCTATCTTTTTCCTTTTCTTCTCAGTTCTCTTCTCCAGAAATCTTTCAGCACATAGCGTGGTTTTGTAACTCCTCCGGGATCGGAGGCATTGCAAGCTTTCTGCACAACACGCGCCTCCGGTACCGGCGCATCTATGACCAAGCAACCATGTAATGTCATCACATCATAACGACGTCTCAAATTTGGCAACATGTGACTTCATATGGTGACATCATCACATGATGATGCTTCTTCGCATTTTTCGTGTTTGGTGAGGAATATAAGGCTTTCGCCGTAAAACGAAGTATTTTGGCGGTGCTGTATTTCAGCAAACAAACAAAAGACAAATGTGCCAAGTACTGTGCTTTTGTTTAAGGTCACCTTTGCTTGAAACGTGTAGGACTTCGGCTTCAGAATGTGCAAACGATTGTAAAGAAGTAACCTGCCGCTTTGCATTGCTATCAAAGCCTTGCACACGAAACGCGCTCGCAAGCCGCAGCTCACACGTTTGCTGGAACCAGCATAGGTATGCAATAGCCTACCTCTCATGAGAGAGAGCCGCAAAACCCACCCTAGGAATCACTGCAAGGTGCACTCAAGCACTTCATTAACGTCCCACCAACAAGAACTGCCAGGTAGTCATGTTAAAGAGACAGGGCGTGCAAACAAGGAGAGAGAAGTCAAGACAACATCCGGCGTTTGTGGTGTCTTGACTTCTCTCCTGTGTCCATGTTTGCACGTTCTGCCTCTTAAGCATGAATACTTACCAACTAGCTGAGCTCTGTTATTTTAATGCCAGGTTGTGCATGCGTGACCATCAACCACGAAAAGAGATATTTCTATTTACCGTATATGAAGAGCATTCTAAGAGAAGCAATAACCCAGTATATAACCCAAGGTCTGCTCTTGCGCGCTCTCGAAAACTAAAGTTACAGCTAAGCTTCATCGCTCAGTATGTGATTCGGCCTGCTCCATGACGACACCGCCAGATATCATTGTACGCAGTGAGCGTTGGCAGTGTTAGTCCTTGACGAAGAAAAGAGTAGGGTGCGCTTCGTAATGCACGTGGCTGCCAAAACTTGCTTGAGCTTGGAGATGCGGTCACATGTTTCTCATAGTATACCCTACTATTATCGAAGCTACGTGGATAGGTCGCTTTGCACAGCGCTTTCAACTGCATTACTATTTATGCCCATTAAGACATTGCAAAGGATGGAAGTAGTAGTAGTAATAGTAGTAGTAGTAGTAACAGTAAAAATAGTTGTAGTAATTGTAGTAGTAGTAGTAGTATTCTTTTAACGTGCTCCCATATTTCGTGTATCGTGACGAGCGCGCTGTTGCTGTTGTGCAATTCTGCCACGTTACACTCACAACTGTGAGTGCAGCGCTGTCTGTTTCATCTTTTCTTTGTCTTTGTTTTTTCTGTGCGCTGATTTTATTCAAATATGGCAGCCGCACCGCTGTAGACGCCGCAGTTGTCCTCACCCTGAAGCGGACAAAAAAATCACAGCATATCCACGGAGTGAATGATGATGAGTGAGCGAAGCTGCGGAGGTTCATCGGTAAACCGTGAATCTTCCGTGAATTCTGCCCAGTACATCATCACCGACGTGAGATCGGGCGCGTTTATACTAAAGGTTCGATGAGTTATGACGACTTGCAGCTCACTTTAATTTTACATGTACGCTGTGAATTTTCATTGTTTAGAAAACCATTGCTTTAGAAAACATCTGGCGTCTTTCGTTAAGCAGCTGGCGTCTTTTCGTTTTGCTTTAGAAACATCTGGCGTTCTTTCGTTTTGCTTTTACAAAACATCTGGCGTCTTTCGTTGGTTTATTTCATCAATCAACGGCGTTTTGAACAAAATTTTTATTGTTTAATCACGCACAGGAGAAATCTCACCAGGCACTACCTTGGAGGTAAACAATGGCTGCTAATGGGAATGAGAGACAGAAGATGTCGGCTTTTAGCTAACACTTACACTTCTACTTCTACTAACGTTTCCTACTGGAACATGCCAATGGCTGCTAATGGGGAATGAGCGACAGAAGAATTCGGCTTTTAGTTAACGCGCACGCTGCGAATTTTTTATTGTTCAACAACGCACAGGAAAAATCTCCCACCGGCACCACCTTGGAGGTCAAAGCGTAAGACTGGTTACGCACTACTACTACTACTACGACTACGAGGGACGAACGGGTGCCGCCTTAAGGAGCTTCGCCCCTAAAACGCATCATGGCATCCTACGGGAGAGCTATATGCAGCGGTCCCTCTAAACTCTAGGAAGAGATGACAGCGTGTTTGGAAAGAATAGCTGACACTGTAAGGTAACATTTGTACTCGACTATGAAAACGCATTCGAATATAAAGGCAGCCTCCAATTGTTCGTGGAGCCGAATCACGAACGCCAAAGCCCGCCCCTCATCAAATAAAGCAGCATCAGCCACTCAAGATAGCCTTGCGACTTTTTCTTGGGTGTTTTGCTACCATGTGATTAAAAGTAACTGCCAAAATATTGCATAGGAAGTATTCCGCTACGAAAAAAGATATCTTAATTTAACTTAATCAAAATCGATTTTTCAGAAAGCAGCAGCGTAGTATTGTGGAACTAGTTTTTCGTTGACGTGCTTTCACCCCCGAGAAAGAGAGAGAACACAACTATACTGTCGACAGATAACAGACGGTTTGAGAATTGAGGCCCCAAGGAGCTTGAGGACCCGGGAAGTTGGCGAGCCACCAGGGCGCATGCGCAGAACCCACGCCACTCTTGGGCTCTTGCGTTCGCCTTGTCCCAAGACCCAAAAATCGAAAAGTAGCCTGGGTGGTAAGGGCGTCTTGGGTCGCCAGCGAAACGACGCAGAAGCAGTGCGGGCCCACCACGCAGTATGGCCCGCGTCACGCACGATTTTAATTTCGCAATGTGTGGCGCCCCGTGCGTTTGATCCAACGCAACTTGTGTTTGACCCAATTTCAAATTCTGCTGCTTCTCCGAACGCAAGAGCAGCCTGCCCAACGGAGCTTGGGGACCCAGTGGTGTGGGTCCCGAATTCTCCAACTCTGTATAAACGAGTTTTAGAATTGGGTCCTCAAGGAGCACGGGGACACAAAAAATTTGCAAGCCGCTAGGGCGCATCCGCAGAACTGAAGCCACTCTTAGGCTCTTGCGGCAGCGTTGTCCCAAGATCCAAAAATCGAAAACTAGTGTGGCTCATTGAGGCGCCTTGAGTCGCCAGCGAGACAACGGAGACGCAGCGCGGACCACGACGCAGTGTGGCCGGCATCTCGCATAATTAAATGTTCACCACGTGTGGCCCCCTTGCGTTTCACCTTACGCCGCCTGCGTCTCACCCAACTCTCAAACTCTGCTGCTTCTCCAAACACAAGATCACCATACCCAACGCAGCCTGGGGGCCCATGTCCAGGGTACCCAACTCCAAAACTCTCTTTAGGGTGTTTTAGAAAAGGTTAGGCAGAGGAAGCCTTCATTGGGTACAATATGCTATTTCCGTAAGTTAACGTGGGTAGTGGCGACGAATGCTAACGCAATGCTTTGCGTACCCTCCTCTAAAACTGCCTATACTGTAGGCAAAATTTTGCGCAGGTGAAAGCCTTAGATGTCCGATCGAACGCGAAAAGTGACCGTGAGCGTCGTCAACACGAATGACCCAAAATATCACCGTCACACGATGACGTCACACTATAACGTTAGACGTGCCAGAATTGATTACATATCATGCATATGTGAGAAACACTAAGCTTTTAAAGCCGAGCACCCTGGTTCATTTTCTGACGACCGCATTACAGCTGCCACAGCATCACAGTGGTTGCGGCGCTAGGCTACTCACCCGAAGGTCGCGGGTTCAGGCTCGGCCGCCGCGGTCGCATTTCTGATGGTAGTGAAATACTAGAGGTCAAGGTACTTAGATTGATGTGCACGTTAAAGAACCCCAGGTTATCGAAACATCTCGAGTCGTCCAGAACGACGTTTCTCATGACCGTATCGCGGTTGCGGTACGTTAAACTTCAGAAAAACAAGAAAACTTGGAGGATACTTGACATTGGCCTTAAAGAGCAGAACGCGAGAGCGTAATCGAGCCCCGTGCGCACCGCCTTCAACCGTGCCGAAAGAAAAGGAACATTTTTGCGCGTAACATTGGCCGTTTACAACTATGCCTGAGGCAAGTGCAGTTGCGAAACGCCCACTACGCCATAATTCTCTCTTTTGCAAATTGGCAAAGTACCCACTGCGCCTCCAAAAGGCCCCACGCGCACCTGCGCACCAGCACACTTTGTAATGGACGGGCAGCCTTAGACCACCCACTCTTTGCGCAGTTAATATGTTTTGACGCCTCGTGCGATTCTACGATTCTGCCATGTCTCGAAGCGTTTTAGTTGTGAAGAAACATTTTGCATCACGGGTGACTTGAACATTGATATTTTACGTCCAGGAAAGATCGAAGTGTCTCATTATCTTTCATCTTCTGCCAGTTTTCCGCCTGGAAAACACATTTACAGCTTTTACACGAGAAGAAGTCGTAAACGATCAAATAAAACGCTCTCCTTTGGACCATACAGCAGTACGAGGGCCAAATCCCACTCTGAGCTCCTGTATCATAGCGCAACGCCTAGGAGACCATTACTCCACTTCCTGCCATTTTTCTTCGAAACCACTGCCTTCTGTCTCTTCCTGTTTGAAAGCGGACAGCCCCCTAAAGAAATGCGTGTGTCAGTCATTTGTCAACGCAAATTGGACTCGTTAATTAGGGAGTTCGATTGGTCTTCTCTTATTATTTCTGGTTCTCCTGGTGAAGTATATCATAGGTTTTGCTCGAAAATGCGTTGTCTACAACATTCTTGTAATCGTATTGCTAAGGCTAAGGAAAGACGTAGCCACAACTGGCTGTCCCCTGATGTTTTGGAAGCAATCGGTGACAGAGACATGATATGGAAACGCTTTAAACGCTCGCAAGGAATAAAGTGGTTGCCCTTATCCGATCCGCAAAACGACGATACTTGCATCATCATTTGCAGTTATCTGCCAGAACCCGGCGCGGATGCGGTCACTGATAAACCACCTTCGAGCTAAAGACAATAGCGATGCTAAAGCTACTGGTGCGTTTACTGGTGACCCTGCGCATACAGCTAATATTTTCAATCGCCACTTCGCAAATGTGTCTGCTGGACTATCTTCGGCGACGAAAGGCCGTTCTGGTTTAAACAAATCCACACCTGCCTCCACCTTCCTTCCAACTTTAACAATAGACGAACTCGCTAGAATAGTTTCCGGCTTCAAAAGGCCAGAACCAGCAGGTATTGATGACTTCTATGTATCTTTGCTGCAGCGGAATTCGGACGCATTATCAGAGATTCTGCTTTTCATGCTTAATGGATTCCTGGAGACAACTTCTCTGCCACCAGACTTGAAAAGAGCAATTGTAAAGCCACTATTTAAAGGTGGACAAAAGATAGCGTTGACAGTTATCGACCCATTCAACTTTGCCTACCTTATACCAAATAATTGAGAAATCTTATTGCAGTGCATGACTTCATTTCTAGATAACTTTTCACTTATTTCAAGTCCCCAGTTAGGTTTTGTCGCAGGTGGTGGCACTAGTAATCTACTTGAATGATTTTTCGATGAACTGCATGATGCTTTGGTACATAACATGTTTGCCTGTGCTTTATTTCTTGATATCTCTAAAGCATTTGACACCGATATTGCTTGAAAAAATATACCTTCTTGGCTTCAGGGGTCCGTTCTACGACTTTCTTAAAAATTATCTTTCTGAACGTTTTGAGGTAGTGCGGTTACACAAGTAGTTACCTTTGAATAATAGGCTTCCCTTGAAAGCTCCTGTACCACAGGGACCCATTTATCTCCTCATTTTTTAAAATTTATTCATAAATGATTGTACTGCACCCTGCTCTAAAATGTCTTGTATTTTAGTATGCAGACGACCCTGTTCTGTTAACAAAACATGTATGTTACCATAAAGCGTTGGTACTACAAGACAGTGTTAATGAGGCTAAGTCATGATTTACGAATAATTGCTTGGTGATTAATAAGAAAAAAAACTAAATTAATTTGCTTTAAAAATCTGTTGAATGCAATGGTGACAAATGCACCCCTACTTTTTCATGCCGTGATTTGCGCCTCCTGTAAGTGTACTCCCATGGAATGTGTTAATTCTATAAAATTTCTTGGTGTGTTTTTCGATAGCGACCTGTCGTGGAATGATCATTTGGCTTACATTTGTTACCGACTAGGAAAAAATGTTATGGTTACTTTTCAATATTAGATCAATTGCACCCACCAATATTAAAGTGACCATCAAGCTTGCTCTTCCGCACAGTATACTGCGATATGGCACCACATTATTTGTTTTCTGTTCTTCGCGATGGCCGTGTCGGGTTCACAATATTTTAAAAAGCGTGTTGAAATCCATTGTGTACAATCGTTGCTCAACAGACAATGCAAATTTATCTTCTCTACTTCGCTTGCCGTGCTTCAAAGAGTCATTTAATCAAAACTGTTGTATTACGGCAATTCTGGGGCTCTCAGTTCAAAAAAGAAGGCATTGCCTCTCATAGAGTAAGAAAAACTTTCCGCTTTTTCGTGCCACTCGTGAAAACACGATATGGCGAAGCTATTAGAAAGGTCTATGTCCCTAGTGATCTTAATGACCTCCCTGACAGTGTTTTCTTTTGCAACGACGAAACGTAGTCTAAAAAACAGCCTAAAGACTATTTAATGCTGCATTATTTAGCACATTACTATTTTTTGTAGTTTCTTGCATGCCGGGTATAATCTGTTTATATTTGCTCAATTCTTAGCTTCACATTTCTGCTGTTTAGGTAGTATTGCTTCGCTAATTTGACTCTTGTTTGTTATTGTGTTTAAATGTAGCATACGTGAGTTACATGTCTTCTTTCTCTGATTATTTTACGTGACAACCGTTTCAATATGTATGTTATCTCTTGTTTGCCGATGTGCCGGGTCTAGTCCTCCAAGACACCGTCTGGTTTTGACAGGCCTGTTTTTTGTACTACTCATGATGACAATAAATTATTATTATTATTATTATTATTATTATTATTATTATTATTATTATTATTATTATTTTTTTTTTTTTTCATCTTGAATGGCGCATCATACATAACAGGCCTGGCACAACGGCAAATGAGAGAAGACATACAGCATGTATATTGAAAAGTTTCTTAGGTATATTAACCAAAGCGAAATAAGAAAGTAAACTGTAGCTTATTTACACTACATTTAAACGCAATAAGACAGAAGAACCGAACCAACAATGGCAAAAGAATTATTTTAGCTATTATTTTATTAACTATTCAAACTATTATTTTACTGCTACAACTACAACAACGAATAATATTTTTTTCCTGACATCTTCAGCAACGCATGATAGATAACAGGCCTGCCAAAGCCAAAACGTTGCCCGACACAACACCGAACAAGAGACTACACACAATGGCGCCGAATAAGCAATCAAACAATAGTAATATGACAGTAATATTATTACAAGTATACATCTCATTTAAACAGATCATAACCGACATAAAATATCAAACCATTAATAAAATAGTAGTATAAATGATATAGCATTAGAGTGGTTTTAGCATATTTCATAAAGCACCTTTTTTGTTTACGAAAAAAACGCCACCGGGGAATTTATTAAAATTAATAGGCACATAGATATTTTTAACAGCTTAGCTAAATTTCGTTCGCTAAACAACTCATACCGCAGCTCAAGGGTTCCCCAAACGAGAACCCAGATGCGTCACGGTAGGACCAAGTGAGGTAATATTGTCAATTACCAGTATATAACTATGCAATAGCTGTGGACCGGGGCAAAAATCCCGCCAGGACCCAAATTGTTTAAGTATAACTAGGTAGCGTGGAAGAGACTGAAAATCGGCCCAACAAAGAAGCCTGCTCAGGCGAATACAGCCGACTGAATCCAACAAACTATTAAGACAGAGAGAGCATAGCACACAATTATTGTTGTCTTTACCTGTGGTGTAGCAATAGTGACTTAAATTGAACACAGGTAAAGTGGAGGAATAATCACCTTTACCGTTGGAGAAAGTCGAACCCACTACCTTCGAATTACTCGTGCAATGCTCATCCGAAGGTTGTGCATGCGGTTCCCACCGGCGAAAAAGGTGAGATTTTGTCCCCTTTAAAAATGCAGGAGCTTGCACTAAGTTGCGCTAGGTTGGGCCACAGCAGAGCTGGTTGAAACCTAGCTGGTCCTGCCTTGGCTTGGCTACTCTTTTACTCTCAGACCTCTCTCTTTCCCATCCCTTGCGATACCGTACTGTGCATGGCTACGCTTGCCCCGTTTTTTTTTCTGGTTTTTTGTGTCTGTTTCTTTCGATCATTTTTGTGTATTTCTTTCTACATCTTTCTATGTCTTCTATCTCTCTTGTCTGTATCCATCCTCTCGCCTTCTATCTTTTTCTCTCTTTCTTGCCTTTCTTTCAATCGATTTCCCTCTATCCCTTTCCAGCTTTTTCTTTCTATGTCTCTCTGTATTCGTTTCGCCTCCTCTTTTTCCTTTCTCTTACCCTCGCATATCTCCTTACCCTCATTCCCCTCTCCCACCTCATTGCTATACTCTACTATACAAGGCTATTATGGTATGCTCTGCCAACGTCCCTGGATAGACTAGTGGTTAAGACGCTCGCCTTCGGATCGTGGGTACGCGGATTCGAATCTCGACAAGAATTTTTTCCTTTGTCGATTTTGTTCTCTCTCTCTCTCTCTCTTTCTCTCTACAAATTGGCCCACGTGTTCTAGGAGCGAAGCACAAGAACAAGAAGCGGACGACAATGAAGAAGAGAATGAAGAGAGCGCACGCCAGTTCATGATGGTCATCATTTTGTATCTACGACACACTGCCAACCTCGAGCATAACAGCTGCGCCGTAATTCATTTCAATTGAAGTCGTCATTACTAATGTCCCCGATGTTTTCCCTGGCCTAACTGTCTGCGGTATTCATTTTGTTATTTCTAAGAAACGAGCCCCTCAAGAGAATCCACGCATATCCACGAAGTCAATGATGATGAGTGGGCGAAGCTCTGGAGATCGTTCGGTCACCGTGAATCTCCCGTTTGTCGTTTTGGCCGCCGCTTACCGCGCCCTTGCCTCCGGAGTAGTAGCTTGTTGTCGGCGTTCCCGTTAAGCAACCGCATGACGCGCCTTACGTTCGTTTTCATCCATGGTAGAAAGAGAATGTGTTGTCTGGAACGCCCTTACCTACGCATTTGCACCGCAGTGTCCTCTCGTGTATTTAAAGTGATATAACGAGTCGATGAGAAATCTCGTTCGTAAGGTCCATAATGTGTACGATGATGTCGCCGACTAGTATAAAGGGTTCGAGCTTGTAGGTGTTTTATATTGTTTTGTCAAAATTACGATTGTTGTTCGTCTGTTGTAAACCTTCTTTTGATTCACATACACATATATTCCGACTATAGCAACGGTTTTCTAACCACCATGACAGCGGACCGTGAGCGTCGACGACAAAGCTAGGTCCTAAGGTCTATAATTTCTAAGTTGAAACCGCCGACTAGTATAAAAAGGTTTCTGCTTCTAGGTGTTTTATATTGTTCTGTCACAATTCTTATACGCCCTTGAGCACCACAGCGCCCCTAGCGGACTCCATGACAAACTGAGACAAGCCGCCGCCTTGCCGGACACAGGACATGCCTCGACCCTAAGGTGTTCGCCCCTAAATGTCCCCCCTCTTTCGCTGTTGGGCTAGTTTGTTCACGAACATTATGGCAGAACAACCCCAAGAACGGGACAGTGAACATACAGGACACAATGCTGTGTCCTGTTTGTTCACTGTCCCGTCCTTGGCACTATTCTGTCACAATGCCTTTCTTTCATTCAGACCTTTACACCAACACATGTAAGCATTGCAAGAGGAAAGTGAATCCACTGCGAGATTGGCCCTGCCCAGCGGAACATGATAGAAACCAGAAATTAAATGACACTGAAAAGAGGGAGGCCGTGTTGCGCAATGCTAGCCCTGATCTGCAGGCCAGGGTTTTAAAGATAGCTTACGATACCGTCCGGGTAGAACGGCTCGTGGCAGCTAACAGAGAAGCCATCCACTTTTATTCTTGGCTTCAAACAAGGTTGATTTTACTCACTAGCTTGGCAACATAATCTTGTCTGGCTTTGGAGAGGTCGACTTATCAATAGAAAAAAACAGGTTGCTTTCTCTTTCCAAAGCTAGACTTCACGCATTTGGTTGTTCTTATTTATTTCGTGCCCTTGACCTCGTTTAATTCGTGCGCAACAATTGAAGCAATCTGAAATAGCAGCCACTCACCGAAACCTCTGCTGTGCAATGATGCGAACGCTGTATGATATAGTTGGCGTTCAGGCCTACTTCACTTCATTGTTATTCATCTTGACTGCACACCCACGAACTCCCCGATCATCTGTTCAAGAAAGTAAGTAAGTAAGTAAATAAATAAATAAATAAATAAATAAATAAATAAATAAATAAATAAAACAAGGAAAATAAACGGCAGGTATTTAGCATTTGCTTTTTGCGATGAAAATAAAAACATCATCCATGTGAAGGCCACTCATGCATTTTAATGGCAAGCAACAAACCAAATGTAACTAGGTTTTAAAGAAAGCACAATAAAACAGCGTTGCTCTCACCGGTGTAGTGCGAGATTTTTTTTCTGAATCACTTTCAACTGAAGCGTAAACGGCCGAGTTCGATGAAGCTTAGACGATCAATTTGGCTCGTGCATAGCCATTACGGGGCTGGTTAGTGGTAGGAGTATAAGGAACCAGCTTTACTACTTTGGAACTGCTTGGGAAAAAGACCTTTATGCACGCGCAATGTCGATGCAACGTCAATTGTGGGTGCAGTGCTGAGGAGGAGGAGGAAATAACTTTTATTTAAGACGGCAAGATTTGAGGGATGGGCTCCCTTCCCTAGGTGGCAGCCATGAGTCCTGGAGCTCTGGTGGCACCCTCGGCTTGCCGAAGGACCTGGAGTTGCACTTCTGGGTCTGGGCTTAGCAGTGCGGTCTCCCACTGCTCTCCGTTAGTGTATGTTCTGTCTTGCCCTGGCACTCTGAGGCAAGCCCACAATATATGATTCAGGTCCGCCCCTATCTAATTTTATAACAAAGGAAGAGACATATTATGTACTCCTATGATACAGGCGTCACGTCAGGCTAACGTCAATTGTTGTTCCAGTGTTGGCTCCGCTTAGTAGCAGTCTAATAAATATTACGTTTCTATTCCTATGGTTAGGCAAGCTACATAAAAGCGTTGATCAATCCCGAAGGAATACGCTCACAAAAGTTACGTAAGATAGTCACATCATCGCACCGTAAGGTGCACTTCTTTGCAGTAATAACTGACGTATGTGCTCTAACGTGCGTGCCGACGTTACGTCAGACCATAAGCTGCCCCCTAAACGCCAGTGTACTCGACGTGCCTGGTAGACCCACGATGTGCACACAACTACTGTACTTATAAAAACACGTCGATCCACCTCGTACGCTTCGCTCAAAGCCAAAAATTCAGCATAGACGACTACTTAATGACTGTTCCACTTGAAACCAATTCCCAGAAGGTGTGGGATCTGCTCATTTTTTTTGTTATTCTATGATTAAAAGAAAACATCAAGCAGGTGGCTGCGTTTTACCGAGAGGAACTTTTAGATGAAGTTGCGGCTTGATACAGCTTGATACTGATATTTAATTTAGACGAAACAAAAAGGAAGGTGACATTACCACCTACGTTTTCTCGAAGGGTTTTGATGACAGTGAAAGCGTCACCCTTCTAGCTCGCTCGATCGGGTCGGGCAGGTGAAGCCGAAAATAGCAATCGCAGCAAAATCTTCAGTGTTCACGATTATCTCTCCATCTCCGAACATCTCCGAACATTTATAGCACGTGCAAATGCGTTTCACCAGCCTTTTTGAAGCACACTGGTTCACCTCCGTTGCGTTTCGAGCAAGCACTTCAATGTGTCGCATGCGACGACGGTGTGCTACCTTGAAAAAATCATGGTTGATCCCTCTGTCATAGGAATCGCTAAATCACGAAAATAAAACATACCCTTACAGAAGTAGTTAGATATTTACTGTATATTGATATAGCAGTTTTCACAATGTCCATTGGTGTTTAGCAGCTATAGCACCGTTTAGCGTGTATGCACCCACGCTGACGCTCCATCCCGATGACGAAGGTCCATGATCAATGATGAAAGAAAGCCTTTGTCGTAGCTGTAGTAGTTAACGGTGAGAGCGCAATCAGAGGAAGTGGTATGGCAGCCAGAAGAGTGTCGCTGATAGGACGCGTACCTTAGGTTAAGATCGTCATCTCGCGGCATGTTAAAGAGTTTGGGCACCACGGCCGCTCTAAAGGGAGACGCAATGCGCGTCGTGTCTCCTTTCTAGCCCGGCCGTGATTTTTCACGGTGCGATCGTAAACGGGGAACGCGGTGTTACAGCCAGGCGAGACAGGTGCGGGTCGCGGAGCTATTTTTAAATAGATGAATGCTACGAGTGAGGTCGAGGCATGAGCTGAGGTCGCCACCTCACGGTGCTTTAACGTTCACAGTATAGCACTTCTCCCTTTGGAAACACGCCGAATGGGATGGGCGCGTAGCAACGACGCGTTGCAGGATATGATCGCGGAGGCCACGCTCATGGTTCATTACTGCTCCCAGACGCCAACACTACTCCGCCGACCAAGAGCACTGCGACGTCAAAGCGAGAGATATAACAGCCGCGTTTGTAAAGCCTCCATAGTATGTGACCATGGCGCTGTGGATAGCGTGCCCGGAACCTGTTGTCGCGGACCGAGAGGTCTTGCGTTCGACTCCCGTTGACGCAACATTTTTTGTTCAAGTTTTTGTTTACCATCTGATCAGGTGTAATTTTTTCGACGTCATTTCATGACGGAAATACGTCGCTGAAATATTGGTGGATTCCGGCATAAAATACTTGAGTGTTAAAATGCAGACCTTACTAAGAAAAAAGAGAGTGTCTTCGCCTTCTCGCCCTCCTCCCTTCAGCTGCGACGTGCGCAGTACCCCCTCCACCCAGAGCCCGACCGCAATAAGGAACCACCCCCGCCCCAAGGAAGGTTCCTAGACCCGCCCCTGCGCCAAACGCTAGATGAAAATCCATACGGATTTCTGAAAAAGAAAGCGTTATCGTTTGATGGCGAGCTTGTGCTAATCCGGGTATCGAACCCGGGACCAATGCCTTTCCGGTGTAGTCGCTTTACCAAGGCTTTGATTGAGACATGCGCATGGATTTTCGTGTAGCTCTGAGCTGAGAAACGGGTGGTTGTCAGTTTTCGTTTTGATAAACTTTCCGCCACCCTGTGGGATTCCACAGAATGGATTTTGCATCATTCAGTGTACATGGGCTTTGAGTTTTCGATTAATTCGCCCTCGCGCTGCCAATTGCTAGCGTCCCGATTAGTCCAGCTGGTATAGCAAGCGCTCCAGAAAGTCGTTGGTCCTGGCTTGGGCCAACGTTCACTTTCGTGTGGGACATGATACGCCCTATAGACATGCGCCATGCGCTGTACCATGCACTGCTGAAAAATTCGTGAACACGGGCTGTCGCTGGAGCCATTGCTTCAACAAGCGGTGCTGTCTTCTTCAAGGCTTAAACTGACCCCGCATTGTCATTGTCATACCATGTATTGTCATTCTCATTCTGCGGCGCAACTGCCAAAATGAGCGGTTCTTGTTGCATCGCCATGCCTGTCCATTCCTCCACTCAGTCCAGTTGAGGCCGCATGCTGTTTGCTGATTTGTTTATTTCTTCGTTTCATTACCGTCAGGACCCGATAGCTTTACAGGAGGGAGTGGGTTACATACGTCACATACAAAATAACTTAAACCTCAAAAAAGGGAGGTTACATGTATATAATAAAGTAGAAAGACAATAAACAGCGCACAGTACAAGGAGGGAAAAAAACAGTTTATTCAAAATACAAACCGGAAGAGATCTTTTACAACTCAGCAAAAAACCAAGAGAAATAATGCGCAAAACAGTCACATGTTCCTACAAACCAAAGAACGTATCGTTATTATATATTAAATTATTGACACGATCAAAATAGAAATATATTGGCGCGATCAAAAAAAAAAAAAAAGAAACACAGAAAGGCCTAAGCCAAGAGGCAGAAGACGACAATGCTAGAAATTATTATTTGCCGGCATCAGGCTCCTTGAACTTTGAATTATCAGTTATTTCGACTAAAAATTGGGAAGGTGATTCCAACTTGGCGTATGTATTGAGGATGAATAAATTGTAAAAAAAAGTTGTTTGGCATGGCATGAGGGAGTACCAACTTTAGGACGATGATTCATAGGGACAGACACGCAACAAGCGGGTGTTATCAAATTATTCTTGAGATTGGGGTTGTGCTGTTATATCGTAGGGAAACAGGCTGCAGCGAAATATTATCCTGCGCTGTGATTGAAGAGGTAATGATAAGCTCGCTTTCTTAAAAATGATGCTGGAAGTGCGATGACAATTAGATTAAATGCAACGAGTAGTACGGACACATTGAAGTTGAGAGATGAGCGTCTCTTGACCGGAGTCCCACATAGATGCAGCATGTCAACACGATAGCGTAAAAAAGCTCGTTTCGCAGAAATACCGGTGTCGGTGTCGGTGTCGGCGTCGTTGCCTGTGAGAGAAGAATCAGCCTTGTCCGTGACACAAAAAAGGAAAAAGATGGAAATAACATAAATAAGAAAAAAAATGTTCGTTTCGAGTGACAATCGCGTCGCTCATAATCATATCGTGGTTTTGGGACGTTAAACTTCAGATATAATTATTATCGAGTGAGAATCAAACCCAGGCCTTCTGCTTGGCAAGTAGGTGTCCTACAATAGAGCTACGCCACTGCTTGAAACTGCTCCAAAAAAAAGCACTATACGAATGTCAAGTCATGGAAGGAGTTTCCTTAACGCATGTAATATTGCGTGGCAGAAGCGTACAATTGCTCCCGGCGTCAGAACATGTGAATAGCGCAACGATTGGGTGCTTTAAAAGCCCACCCTTTTACAAAGAGCTCAGACATAGTTAATCATCCTCAGGGAAACTAAAGCGTCCTCCACATTTCTGCAGTTTGGAACGAAATAATGATTTATAAAAAGTAATTTTACAGGGCAAGAAAAAAGATAAGAATTGCGGTGTATGTAGACCAGCATGCCATTAGCGTTGTTGGTTATATTATCTACATGCAACTTCCAAGAAAGGTCAGAAGAGATAAATACGCCTAGATATTTGCAACAGGACAAAGATTCGAGGCTAGCAATGCTCACATGATATGACGGCAGTGTACGAATAGGCTTCCAAAGCAACGTTGAGCGGCGCCACTGCTCTTATCGCCACCGGGGGCTTCGACGGCCACAACAATGCCGCCCCCACTTTCACGCACGCGCAGAGCTCTTGGATTGCATCTGAGACGCGACACGATGTAACTGTTGCAGACCCCAAGTTATCTGGGCCGAATGAGGAGCGCATGCGCCCACGTGTCCTTGCCGCTGCCGCTGGCAAATCAGGACACTAACCACCTTCGCGGGCAGCGTCTGCCCCCAGTAACGCCCAAACTTGATCTTGGGAGAAACGCGCGTGTGCTTGAATTTCTTAGTGTTTATTTACACGTTCCACGTGTCGTCCCAGTCAAGAACAAGGTTGATATCGGACTGAAGAAACACTACACGAAATCTGGGTAAGTAGAGCAGAAATCATTTCGCACAAAAAAATCCAAGAACCCCTGCAAAATTGGAAAAAGGGATAAAGCGAAGCTCGGCGTGTACATGACTGACGTACTTCTTTCTTTCTTTCTTTCTTTCTTTCTTTCTTTCTTTCTTTCTTTCTTTCTTTCTTTCTTTCTTTCTTTCTTTCTTTCTTTCTTTCTTTTTAACAAAGTGCGCAATGGTGCCTCCTATCTGTTTTGTTCTTTTTTGTTGTATGAAGTTTACGAGATGTTAGCGCTTTTGTTTAGCACCGGCTACTCCTTTCCAGGCATATGATACGTGAAACCCACAGCAATTGCATAAAAATGTTAAATAAAAGAACAGCTTGGCAGAGGTCATCTAAGTCGATTCACATAAAAGCACAAAATACAGTCCCATCATCATAACACTATAGTTCACATAAAATGCAGTTACACGAAGACCGGATATGCTGTAGATAACACTACAGAACATCTTCCATGTCGGAAATCGGACGTTCATCTGCGTTCTTTATAGCAGCGATTACATGAGTTGCTGCAGGCAACAAGGACGGCCATTCGCTCAGTCCAGGCAACAATGAATTGTGGCAACTTGAAATATCAAGTGACCTCGATAAAAGGTCGCATTGCTATATCAGATACGGCCGACAGCCGGCTAGCCCTCTTTCGAGATAGCATCAATTATTGGAAAATAGCGCATACAAATACGCAACTCGCCTGTGGCCTTTCGAGCTCCCCATTTCTGTGCGCTCGTCGGCACCAGGTTTCTCGCGTAGGACGCCGCCACATAAAACTGTTAGTTATAAAAGCTTCGCTTGAATATGTATGCCGTTGCCCTCAACGTGGAAATAGCAGGAGGTGCGGTGCAGTGATTCGCCTGCCCTGCGCCAACGCTGGCGTTCACGGGTAAGCTTGCGCCGGCGTTCCAAGCGTGCAGACTGCTTGGCGTCTACGGTGAGAAAAGAAACCTTCGTTTGCGATGCAGTGGTGCCATCTTACCTCCATCTTTCTTTCCTCCTCACCTTCACACCACTCCTCCTGACTCTCGCTATACTGTACGATACGCGGTTATGATATGCTTTATCCTCCCCTACAGCTCTCCCTCCTCCCTACTTAAACCTATCCTCACTCTCACTTCCCTTCTCCATTTTCTTGTTACAGTAAATTATACACGCCTGCATTATGCTCTACCTTCACTTTCTTCTTTTCCCTCCTTCTCACTGTCACATCACATCTAACCCTCATTTACCTTCCACAACCATTGTTATGCAACATTACACAATGCTATGCTATACTACACATGGTCATGCTACGCTTGTCTGGCCTATCTCCTCCTTTCCTTCCTCCTCAACGTGACTACCCTTTCCCGAACCCTCCCTTGCCATACTGTACTGTACATGGATATGCTATACATGATTGTGCCTGCCTGGCGCCAAACATGGCTATGTTACGCTTTATTCTCTCCCCTCCTCCTTTCCCGTCTCACCGTCACATCAGGCCTGGCCCTTACTTCCATTTCTCGCCCCTTTGCTATACAATACCATACATGGCTGTGCTGTACATAGTTTCGCCTACGTAACGCCGCTCGACGACATGAGATGACAGAAGATGACATGAGATCGCATGAGACGACAGCCCGAGCCCCAAAGTGTTCCTCACCTAAAACGGCTACGATTCCGAATACCACAGGAGAGCTGTACGCCGCTGACCCATATTACTAAGCTCCTAAACCTACTGTGGTTGAAAAATTCGCAAGGTGATTCAGCGCATGCTAAGACGGCTTGACGGTGACAACTATTACGGCTCCGCTCTCAAACGCTTCCTCTGCTTCTTAATACGATCAATTACTCTTTGATTGCTCTCGATCACTTCTTACTTCACTTCGTACACTAACAAAAAATCGAGTATTTGGATGTATTTCTGCCACACAACAATAATCGTCATCTGGCTTGCTCGCGTTTCTTTTCTTGAAAACACGCTCTCGTCACTTTCCTTTCAAGAATGCTATGTCACGGTGATAACGCGCGCGCCGTTAGTGAGCGGGAAGTGCCGGGACCGTGGTGATCACGCGAGGAAAGTGCGCGAGGTTAATGACGATTATCATTGTGTGGCAGAAATACTCCCCAAATACTCGATTTCTTCTTAGAGTGTAGGGCTCTAGTGGGCAAAGCAAAGGAAAACGACTCTTGTATGGCACATGAAACCACGAGGCACGCCGGAGGCTTTCATGCTTTCTTCAACCATTTGTGATGACGCCGACAGTCGCCACTCGCCCTTGATGAGCCATACCAATTCAGAGCATCATCTGCTCCACTACAAGCCGTTACTAGGCGATGACCTCCTACTGCTGTTGTAGCCGAATTATGAAGGCGTAAGCCCGCCCCACATCAAACATAGCCGTAGCATTCACTCAAAGATGTCCTGCGAGTTTTTCTCGGGTGCTTCGGTACCATTGGATTAACAGTAAATGCTAGGTTAGTGCACTTGAATGTTTCCGCTAATAAAAAAGATATTTTAATTTAAATTATTCAAAATCTATTTCTAGAAAAGAAGCTGAGCAATATTATGGATCTAGTTTTGCTTTAACGTGCTTTCGCTTGCGAGATAACACCACCTTTATGCCGTCAAAGGTTAGAAAAAGGTACGCAGAGAGAGCGGTTGTAGGGTACGATACGTTTTAAATGCGAATGCATTTCATAGTCGGGCTATGTCAGGCGTCGGTGTCCGCGCACCGGCAGGTGTTATCTCTGCGCCCTCACTCCCTCTCCCATAGCAACAGCTGCGGGCGCGCGCGCTTATCCTCGCCCCTAGCAACCGGAACAGGTGGTGCGGGCGGGGTAGCGGAGAGTGAGTGGAGAGGACGAGCGCGCTCTGGCATTGGCTCTGGCGGGAGCTCGGCGGAGCTCCCGCTTGTGTGGAGAGAGTGTAGGAGAGGGTAGGTGCAGTACTTCGCCGCTCCTTCTCTCGCCGTTCGCTCTCTCTCCTCCCTGCGCCCCACTCTCCCGTCCGCTGGAGTGAAGCGCGCGCCTCACTCTCGACCGCTCGCTGGCTGGGCACATCTCAAGGCGATGGCAGAAGTCGGTGAAGGCGAATGTCTGACGGCGTCGTTAATTTACGCCAATATAATTACTACGCCGTGTACTCTCGGCGCGAGAAATGCATTCGCATTTCCTCCCGATTCCCTTCGGGGAGGTGGGGGCATTTTTCCGCACCCCAAAGGGCCCCTCACCAGGTTTGACAATCTTAAAGGGCCCCTCACCAGGCCACATAGCAAATTTTCGTTAGACGCTGGAAGTTGTTGTGTGCCGAATGAAGAGAAGCATGCCGCAAGAATTTTTCAAATCGGTTCATTACGAGCTGAGAAAAACAATAATTTGTATCGGCGTGAAACCATGATGCGAGGAGGCGAGTTTCAAACCCTTGCCACTCGCCCCGTGTAGCCTTAGCAAGCCAAATCCCTTCCCTGCCCTCTTCACTTCACACATACGCATGAACACGTCATGCGCATGCATGGCCACGTGCGCATGACGTGCCCGAGCCAGCCCGAGCACGCGAGCGGCGTTGCACGGCCGCTACCTTTTTTTTTTTTATGTAGCGGCCGTGGGCGTTTTGTCGGCGTTCTCTGTGGTGTACTGCCTGTTTCTGCAGGACAGGCATGAAAGTTGAGACATTTGTACGGGCACGAGAGTGGCGGTCTCATGAGCCAGTGCCGCATTAACGTTTACTTGAACGCGGTAGAATAAATGAGCACAATGAGTGCTCGAACGCGCCAGAACATCACTTTCATTTCCAGGGCTGGCGTCTGCTCGATGCGCTAACCGCGGGGACACGAATGCACGGGAAAGGGAGGCACATTAGCCCTGCATCTTGCTGCAATTCACGAAAAAAAGATGGAAAAGACGCACACATTCCCTTTGTGTGTCTCATTATTTCTCTCACGTTTTATTAATCTATTCAAGCAACAAATTACACAAACTACACATGTCGTGTCAAATAATTATCGCAGTGTCACGTGGTACTGTTGGCGACGTCAGAGCACAGTCGTCTACGTAGAGGAGCGACGTCACAGCACTAACATCTACGTAGCGCCATTTTCTCATGTACGTCATCCCCTCATTCTCTAAAGCGCGCGCACGCGAGAGGAAGGGCAAGCAGCGTTCACCTTGAAATTTGACCCATTTCCGCGGCGCGTAGCGTTGCAAATTTTGGCAGGCGTGATCGTGAACGCCCAGTGTGTGCATTGCGCTCGTTAGCTCAAAATTGTCAAACCTGGTGAGGGGCCCTTTAAAGGGGTCATGAAGCACCCCTTGGGCTTGTTGAAAAAAACACATCCTGCGGAAAGCTGACACGGCTATGAACTGCTCTGCCAAATATTACAGTCGTGCGCGCCGCGTAATGGCCACAAGCGGAGCGCGAGGTTGCCGTTTCCCCAGGCACCCTCTTTTCAAACAGAGGCCGGTTCTCACTCTCGTCGGTGGGCGGGGCGTCTCTCCGTTTACGTCGCGGATCTGTCCCTTTACGTCGCAAGAGACATAGCATGCTTATTGGCCGATAGCCGACGTAAATCGAGAGCGGCGTTCGGATCAGATGCGCTTCTTGCCGCGGCGTGCCGCCACTTGCCGGCGCCGCACTCCTCAGTACACGGTAGCCGCACTCGTGCAAGCGAATCACAGCGGGAGAGCGATCGCGTTTCATGACGCGCGCTGACGTAACTTCTTTCCCCCATGCCATCCCTCCCTGTCTAGCTTCCAGTGCGCTCGTCGGCACGAGAAAAGAGAGAAAGCGCTGGGAGCGTGCGCCAAACCCCCGTAACTCCGCTAATTCTTGACGGATTCGAGAAATTTTTGCGGCAATCGATTCGGGAGGCAGTACACTCTGATACTGAGATCATTAGATCATTACTTGGAAAAGTGGTTCATGACCCCTTTAAGCTGACGAGCGCAATCCATACACTGGGGCGTTCACGATCACGTCTACAAAAATTTGCAATGCTACGCGCCGCGGAAATGGGTGAAAATTTCAAGCTGAACGCTGCTTGCCCTTCCTCTCGCGGGCGCGCGCACAGAGAATGAGGGCATGACGTACATGAGGGAATGACCCTACGTAGATGGTAGTTGTGACGTCGGTCCTCTACGTAGACGACAGTGCTCTGACGTCGCCAGCAGTAGCACGTGACACTGCGATAATTATTTGACACGACATGTGTAGGTTGTGTAATTTGTTGCTTGAATAGATGAATAAATCTTGAGAGAAATAATGAGACACACAAAGGGAATGTGGGCGTCTTTTTCATTTTTTCCCCGTAAATTGCAGCGAGATGCGGGGCTAATGGTGCCTCCGTTTCGCATGCGTTCGTGCCCCCGCGGTTAGCGGATCGAGCAGACGCCAGCCCTGGCAACGAAAGTAATGTTCTGGCGCGTTCGAGCACTCATTATGCTCATTTATTCTACCGCGTCCAAGTAAACGTTAATGCGGCACTGGCTCATGATACCGCCACTCTCGTGCCCGTACAAATGTCGCAAATTTCATGCCCGTGCCGCAGAAACAGGCAGTACACCACAGAGAACGCCGACACAACGCCCACGGCCGCTACATAAAAAAAATGGTAGCGGCAGTGCAATGCCGCTCTTGTGCTCGGGCTGGCTCTGGCACGTCATGTGCAAGTGACCATGCATGCGCGTGACGTGTTCATTAGTATGTGTTAAGTGAAGAGGGCAGGGAAGGGGTTTGGCTTGCGAAGGCTACACGAGGCGAATGGCAAGGGTGTGAAACTCGCCTCCTCGCGTCATGGTTTCGCGCCGCTACAAATTATTGTTTTTCTCAGCAAGTAATGAACCGATTTCAAAAATTCTTGGGGCATGCTGCTCTTCATTCGGCACACAACAACTTCCACCGTCTAACTAGAATTTGCATGTGGCCTGGTGAGGGGCCATTTAACGTGGATAACCAGGATGCAAGCGGGCACGCGCGGTGGCGACAAACGTCAACGCAAAGCTTTGCGTACCCTACAATAAAAATGTCTGTTATCATAGCCACTCATTAGCTTTTCTGGTCACGAAACTGCCGCATTAATTTAAAAATTGGGGGACGCTTAAGCTTCGCCTTTAATAAGAGTTGAACGCGATAGCAATCTCCTGCCTCTAGTGCGTATTTTGACGACCTGGTGCATGCCTCTTATTGTATATTGTCACTGGAGAAGTTCAGATGCAATACTGCAATGTAATTGAGAAAGTACAAAGTGGTCGCATAGACGCACCACGCCGAGCTTTGGTGTCTGCCTTCTCTGCCTTCGTCTTGCATTGCCACCCTCGTTGTCGTGCGCCACTTGACACTAATGCCCCACTAAAACTCTCCGATGAGGAAGACACCGCAGCGTGGTTGGCGCTTGTAGACGACACAGAATCCATCACAAGCGTGTCAAGAGCTTGGCGGCGTGACATATTTTTCGAAGTATCAGTGCACCCACTACGTGTGCGTAACATACTGAGCGCACTAAGGTGTGTGGCTCATGTAATGGGTAGCTTGCTTTAAACCAGGGACAATTATGCGCGAGAAAGCTTTTGGAAGTTGAGATGCACCCACTACGTGGTCTTAAGGGAATACGCGCAGTAATGTGTGTGCTTTTTCTAATGAGTGACTGCTTTAAACCACCAAATCATTATGATATTAACTTGGTGTGACGCCCGATGGCAGTGTACGCTTGTACCACGGAATATTACTGAGATATTACATTTCGTACCGTCACACCTGTATACAGGACGCGTATGTTTGTGACGCATGAAAGTTACTTCCAAGTGCAGTTCCAAGCAGAGGCGTGGCTGTGTGGTAAACCACCTGCTTGCCAGGCAGAAGGCCTGGGTTCGGTTCCCACTCGGACCTAACATTTTTATTATTTATCTTATTTGTAGCTTTCTTGATTTTTCGGTCACGGACAAGATGATGACTTTTCGCTCACAACCAACGACACCGATGCCGACACCGGAATTTTTGCGAAACGAGCTCTTTAACGCAATCGCGTTAATGTAGGGCTAGCACCGGCCGCTAGCAGCGCCACGGTAAAAGAAAGGCCACCCAGCCGAGCGGCCACCGCAGGCTATGGTTGTATTTTTTCTTCTCTTCCACGTCGCTGCCGGAAGCTCCGCTACTTTTAAACATTATTCACACACCATTTTGGCGTAGCAATTATACTAACTACAACTGAACTTCTGAAAATTTCTTCTAACTGAAAGACAAGGCGCATACAAAAAGTAAACTATCTCAGAGTCTGGTAGGGTTCGGTGTGCCAGCAGTTGATGCGCATAGACCTTAATTTGCAGAGAAATTTCTCTTTAGTTGGCCGAACAGGCCTTGAATAAAAACACTTTTGACACGTCCGTGGTGCGTTTTACAGAGGAAATGAGAACCTGAGTCCAAGGTCGTGCACTCTCACTTCCCGAACTTCCTATTCCACACGTGCGCTTCCAGCAATGGTGACGGACTGTAATTGTACGCAACAGAAAATGTCATAGGACATCAACTTGCACTTGCCGGTTATCTGATTGGAACAGTTACATCGGCAGATCGTAGCAGACAGTGAAGCGTTTGCTTGATGCGAACTATCCGTTTCAAGGCCTCGAAAGCTTTTCTATTTTTCGGGCGTATCACTCCAATTATGCAAAATAGTTTTCTAACGCGGCCTTCGTCAATATCCGCGATGAAGACTGCATGGATTAATATGTCCCCCTTACTCCGCATTGAGACTCTTAATCTCCAGCTCACACGAGCAGAGTGACAAGAATTGACGCACGTTTGCATTCAGTGCCGTACTTCCTGGGCGAACCAGGGCGCTTACAGGGATTGTAATCACGAGCTTTCTTTGATGGAAATGGAGCCGTGCAAATGCTTATGAGAAATAACATCGAATTTTCGCCTTCACTGAGCATTGGGGTAGCGTATAGAGCTAAAAAGAAATCTGAAAGGGGTATTACAGAAATCTTGTAAGTTTGTTTTAGGCGAAAGCCTTATACGGCTCACTAAACACGAAATTTGACCGTCGGCGTCTCGCGTCGTCGGGGCGCCTTGCGTCCTGCGGGGTCGTGGACGAGTAGTGCAAAAAAAATGATCATCACGTGAAAACGTCACCATATGACGTCATCAAGACGTGAGAGATCGCAAAAATTTGTGACGTCATCCTGACGTAACTAACTCTCGCGTGACGTCATGCGACGTAATGCGACATAATGCCGTTGCAGCTCCCTCGTTAGGGCGGCGAACAAAAATTACACCATCTCCCGCTAAAGGGGACCATGAGGCGATGGGAAGCCGGAGCACTTGCACGATCGCGTTCCGTTGGCGTTCGTTGGGCATGCTACCGACCTTCGTCGTGGAACGCGAAGAGGGACGCTACGCGCGTCGTATCTTCCATCTAGCCTGGCCGTTAATTCTCACAGGGCGAGCGGGGAACGCGGTCGACAGGCGGGCGAGAGGGGGGCAGCGTAGGAGAGGAGAGAGAAGGGGAGGGGACGCGCATGCGCTCGAGCTCATCGCGGCGTTGCGCAGGAGAGAATTTCGGCATTACTAGCCCACGTTTCAGAGGAAGAGTGGAAAGGGGGAGGGGAGAGGGGTATGGGAGAGGGAAAGTGGCGAGGGAAAGTGGAGAGGGGAAGGGGAGAGGGGGGTGGAGAGGGTGGGTGGAGAGGTGGTGTGTGGAGAGGGTATGCGCATGCGCAGTAAGGGTGGTCACGCCGCACACCACCGGATTGAGCTCGGCCTTAAGATACTTCGCATCTAAAACCCGAGGGCGCACGACCTCAGGAGAAGAAAATAAAGACGGCACTTCGCAGTGGCACCTGAAGCCGCGGCTAGTGTTCCCTGTTGGCGTCGAATCTGGTTAAGCCGTCTCGTCTCGTTCCGTGGCTCCTGTAGCATAAGCCTACACCGTCATCACACGAGATCGTAGCTTCACGGGACAGGAAAAAACTTCATCCCCCTGGATACGAAAGGTGAACCATTCCAAATAACATACCACCAAGTCACAGTTGTATGCAGCTGTACATAATATTCACAGCAACTAAGGTGATGAACGCTGTTAAAGCCAACTTACAGAAGCCAAAGCGCGCTCATGAAACATAGCCGCATCAACCGCTCAAATTAGTTTTGAATGTTTTTCTTGCCTGCTTCGCTACAAAGTGATTAACAGGGAATCGCAGGTTAGCTAGCTTGAATCTTCCACTACGAAAAACAGGTATCTTAATTTAAAATACAACAAAACAATTTGAAAGAAAGATGCTGCGCAGTATTATGGGTGTAGTCTTCCTTAAACGAGCTTTCCGTGGAGGGAGCCATAACAGAATTTTATTCTCGTCAGACATTAGGCAGTTTTAGAATATGGTACGCAGAGATAGCGCTCGTTGGTTAAGACATGCTATTTCCATAACTGAACGTGTGCACCCAAAGGACAGCGTATGATGCGTGCTTAGTGGCGACGCGCACGAATGCAACGTTTTGCACACCCTATTCTAATACTGTCCATTATGGAGGCAAAATTTTACTAAGGCGAAAAATTTAGACGTCTCTTCAAGCACTAAAAGTGAATGTCGGCGTCGTCAACACGAGTGATGCAAAAACTCATCATTACGTGATGACCTCACAAATATAATAGTTTATAGCCTCATCAGGACGATACGGTGACGTCCACATCACATGTTACAAGATTACGTCATCGCCTGACAATCGTCACTTGGTCAAAGGTGGGCAGGTCATTGGAGGCTATGGAAAACCGCGTGAGGTGCAGAAATCTTTGACATCTTCCGATCCCGAAGGCCATGCAAAAACCACGTTTCGTGGTGAACGATTTCGAGCCGGATCAGTACAATCGACGGAAAGAAGTAGGAGAATATGGCGTTCGACATCCATTGGCTCAGGCAAATGCATTAGGGAATGCCAGACATTACATTTCCTTTTCGCGCTGCTCTTATCGTCTGAGTTAGCCCGCTCTATATGGACATCCCGAGACGGTATTGTATGCTGCAGCATTTTCAGTTTCTGTTTGACGACGAAACAACAACATGCTTATGCCTTGGTGGATGTTGCAGTTAATTCAAGATGTGGTGCACATGTTCCCTACAGTTTATCCAGCTATATTGAAGGTTCGTGTTAAGGGTCGATTTCTGCGGTCTTTGGATATGGTAGCTTTCGTAAGCTCACGCTTCAGTGTATGCGAGACCAAAAAACTAAGCTTTTAAGGCCGGCCGGGGTTCAATTCCTGAGGACGGGAGCCAAGCTGCGGCGGTGGTAGAGTGGTTACGCCGCTCGCCTGCTGACTCGAAGGTCGCGCTTGGGAGCTCGGCCATGGCGGTCGCCCTTTGAATGGTGGAGGCGAAATGCTACAGGCCAATGTACTTTGATTTAGGTGCAAGTTTAAGAACACCATGTGGGCGAAATTTCCGGAGCCCTTCACTACGGCTTGCGTCATCACCATATCGTTGTATTCGTACATAAGAACCCAGAAAGTATTGTTACGACGGCAGCCACATTTCGATATAGGCGAGATGAAAAGCTACCAATGTACTCAGATTTAGGCGCACAGTAAAGAATACCAAGTGGTCAAAAAGTATCCGAAGTACCACATTGTGGAAAGCCTCGTGATCATAGATACATCTTCTAGGCTCGTAGAACCCCAGTATTTAATTATTGAATTTCACGGACAAGCTATGCAGTTAAGAGAAACTCTGTAGAGATTTTGAATGCATAAGCATTTACATGCCGACTCCGGGAGCAAACTGTGCATCCCTCCATGACGTAGATGATAATCGCTACAAAAAAAAAAAAAAAACGTGGAAAAGAAAACACACAGGATTCGCCTAAGATGACTCCAAGGCGAAGGCTATCTTTTTAAGAGCGAGGCTGTTCTAGCTCGGCGTGAAGTGTATGACCGTGCCCGAAAACTAATCAATCCTCATCGGTATGTTTCACAGAATTCGGGCAGATCGCATTACTCACCGCTCCGGCGTGGCATGTATATATAATAACTCTCAGAACTAGTACGGAGAAAGATAGAGAAGGAAAAAAGAGAGAAACAGACGGATAGACGGAAAGAAAGATATAAAGAATGAGAAAGAGAATAATTCTTGCGTCTAGGCGGACTGCGCTGCTCATTTCGGGCTGGACAAGCAACTCTGGGCGATCCAGCAGGACGAGGGAACTACCAGGAGACACGGTCAGACATGCAAGACGAATCGCTATAACGGAATGAATGTATGAAACAAATAAAATTTCTTGGCGTTGCTGAGTTTCAAATTCAGGACCCCGTGCTTCCAATGCGAGTTCCTTCCCTTATGAAAATGAGTCTTGAGTGTCTAGTGTCGACTAGGTGCGCTCCTAATGAGTCACTAGACAGACATTAGACATGCAAAGCCTAATGTCGTTTAACATTAAGTGTACATCGGAGAGTCAAATGACCATGTGCACTTTAATTTCTGGTGACTGAAGTGTTCAGACTTTCAGTTGCCGTTCCTAATGTCAAAACGCGCATCACAACAAAGAAGTTAAATAGCCTTAATCGCCACCGTAAAATCAGTTTATCACAATAGACAAGTTCGTCTTTCAGAGACTACAAGCAATAAACAATTTGTGTTGCAATGTACACAAATATCGTGTTTCAGTAGAATGCGTAAATATTTTACATATATCGCCCATGCACCGGCGATCGAAGAATTGCTGACGACCGCAGCAATGTTCATTATATTACCTGCCGTATAATAGAAGTAAGCATTTCCTTATTTTTAAAAGGCATGAGTCGATCACATATGCAAATATGAACAGATATGATCAAGTGACACTGCGAACACTCGCTCAGGGGCCCGTGTTGCCCATTTGTCCAGTAGAAATTAACGGAGGAGAGTGGGGATTACCCGCACGGCGTCGCGAAGGATTTTGGGGGGCGGAGAAGAATTGGAACTGTGGACAATGGGTGACGTACAGAAAAAAAGTTCGTTATTGTTGTGATAAAAATTAGGGACTGTTCTTATGCATGGTGCACTTACATATATGTCCAAAACAGAATGTTGTTGGTTGCAAAGATACGCGGACAAGCGTTTTTCCCAACCTCAAACTACTGTCTCTATCTCTCCTCGCTGTTGCAACGCTGGTCAGAAGCAGCCGACAACCAAAGTTCGATTTGGCCCAACGTCGCGTACATCCTTCTCCCGCCCCGCCTCCTCGTAATGTCGTCTCCACGCGACTCTCTTCCGTTCTCCACGGCGTCAACTCCTCTCTCCCTTCACTCCTTCCTTGTCCCATTCACCTCCTCTGTGTGCAACGTTGGGTGTCGCTTATCACACCCTACCCATTCCCTCCTCCTATCATAATCCCTACCTCTTTCTATCCACGGGAGAGGGCAGTAACTTGAAACAAAAAAGCGTTTCTTTTGAGAAAACAAAATGTATAGTTGTATAACAAAATCGAACAGCCATAACACATTCCCAACATGCACACACGGGTTAAAAAAAGCCATAAATACACTTTTTTTTATGTACAGTGACAAATAAAAACAACACTGCTTTATTTTCTACGGAGCGCTGTTTGAAGAGAGGGTCAGCGCGCACCAAGGAGATATTTATATTTGTTTTGATTTATGCAGCGTCATTTCGCGTTTTTGCACTTGTGAAAACGTCGCACCTTTTACGTGCACCTCACAGTAAAAATAGCGCCTTCGTCTTCAAGTGAGCGCTCGTCACCCTCCACCTTTCCCGACGACTCGCCTAGGGAGCTTCTGACGAATTTCACTAGCAAATGGCTGTATAAGCCTGAGACGGCCGCTCGAACAATGAAATGGCCGTCACATGAGGTACGGAAGGTTCACAAACCAAAACTAAATTCGAAACGCGCGCCGAACCGGACTATTTCGCGGAGCAGTACATGTGCAGTAGCTCCGCCCCCGTAGCCTTCCCTTCATTGCCAAGAAAAGTTGTCCTTGGGGGCGCTTTAGTTGTTTGACGGGTGCACGATGCGCGCGGTTTGTGTGTGTGTGTGCCATGCTGTGTTCTGCAATGCTTCGTTACCACGTTTATCGATTATGCACGTTGGTTACTTGATTCAATGTCAAGTGTACCTTCCAAGACGATCTAGGTCCTAGTCTCGTGACTGAAGGCGAGTGCGGACGTACAGCAGCCTTTTGACAAGACTCGCCGAGTGTACGGTACATTGTGGACTGTAAAGCTGAAGAGTGCACAGTGGATGCCTGATTTTGGTAAGTTCTAGAATATTTCTGAATTACACAGCTAGGTTACTTCATTACATGACGTCTTTTACGCAGGAACCGAGTGTGATCGTCTGGGCGGTGTGTTCACTCTGCGGGGATGATGGCCAGAGGAAGGATGATAGACAGGTATGTTTTACGCTATGCTCAATTCTTTCTGTGCACTTTATACGGTTGTATGAAGCACTCACCATGTGCGTTCACTACCTACAACTGCAACGGGTGGATGAAGGCGCGTTGCTTTGCGCGATACTCCGCTCGCTTCTGTAACGCAAGCGTTTCTTGTCATGGCGCTCTTCTTCCTTGGCTGTTTTTCGATTCCAAGAATGCCTGTCGCTCGGCCCGCCCGCTTCCCGCTGCTGCTTCTCTACTCGGGAACTGGTTGACCTTGGGGACGCCTGCGCGATGTATGTGTCGCAGGGAGGGCAACACTCGCCCTTTTGGGCGTAGGGGACCGGAGGGGGGAGGTGGGGTAGGAGGGAAGGACTGAGAGCATGGCTCTTTCCCGGAGAGGGGACGGGTCGCGACCGAGGAGAGAGAGAAAGTGTCCCGCTCTTGGCATTCCGCCGCTCAGAAGCGATCGTAAACCGAAGGAAGAATAATTTGCAAGATTTTTTGTATCCGAGTTGTGATTCTGTAAATAAACTTCTTAGCGTCGTCGAAAGTTATTGAAATCGACTACAGCTGTATACTGCACGAGATCATCGCCTGAAGCTACTTGTACGATGGCTTATCACTTCGGAAATAGAACTGCTTTAAACATAACGTTCATCGCCTAGCCTTCTCATGATGCAGGTACAAATGAAGTAACTTTTCAGGAAACTTCAGTAATAATTGGCATGTAGTACGCGGGGAGGAAGATATAAAAACACGCTGCGGCTGCACATGCGCGCGCGGTGCTCTTCAGTGGCGTGTGTTTGTGGCTTTCTCCGCGACTACTGCACCGCGCTTGTTTTTGTTAGAAGTTAGTTGCACTATGGTTAGGATTTTAATCTGACTGTGCAAGGTCGTTGCTACGAGAAACGAACTTGCGTTGGGTGAACCCACTTGAAGATAATACAAGTCAGTGAATTACGTTATATTCTGGTACTAACACCATGTGTACAGTAATTTGAAAGAGCACAAGATGTATATAATTATCAATTCTAGACAAATATGCCAGTTGCGTTTGGCAAGGTGCCCTTTGTTGCAATATTTGTGTTTGAGAAAAATGATGTGAAATATTTTTCCCGTCGTTATATTGTTTCCTGAAGCATACTGGTTTATATTAACAGAAGTTGTTGTAATGGTTAAGCAGCACTGTTCCAAGAGCTTTTTATCCACTGTGCTGGGATGGCAAAAGCACACCTCAATTATGTGCTTATCTAAAGTTCATGTTTCTTTTGTGAGCTTTTCTTAAGGCAGCATGAAACTGAAAAAGCGCTCTTATTTGCAGGTTGTGCGACTAAGACGTAGCATTCATTGTGAGAGTGCTACTTTAATTTTATGAAGTAATTATTATGGGAAACAAATCTAAATTCTCATATGTAACTATGTGTGCAGAAGTTTAGAGAAGGCTGACAAAAGTGGTTAACGGTTTTTTTTTATGGCTTGCAGCACTACAAATTCAAACCGATATTCCAGGCATTGATTGGCTTTAACACGACTAGAATTACTTTCCTAAACGGCTCAAATTCATCATATAATACAATATGTAAAGCTCGGCATTATGGAGCGTGCACATGGGCCACACATACTCTTATTTTATCAATTTATGCATTTTATATTGTGTAGCAGAGCTGATGTAATTTTCGTCATTTAAATGACCTATATCGTAATCTGCGTTCTCCAACCACATAGTGTTTACTAAGTACATAAGTTTCTGAAAGTTCGGCTTGCAATGGCACCATTACAGTTGTCTGCCATGAGCCGTTGCTCAGGTTATACTTGTTCTTACAGCGCAATCTGAGTCCATCATTCAAGGCCCTTGCTGGTATATAAACATAGACTTGCCTGAATACATTGTATGTATTGTGTGTGAGCTGTAAGGTCTGTGTGGTGCTCCAACTCATGAATGTTTTCTGGTATCCTTAACATATGTACCCGGTGATCTCACCTGTTCGTGGAACTGAAGCAGACGACAGCTTGCAGACGAAGATGGGAGCGTTCTACCTGTGAGCCTGGTCGAGCTTATATTTTATGGTAGGCATTTGTTTCAATCTTTACAAAGAGCTTCGACATGTTGCGCCTGCTCATGAACCTATTGCAACTTTTTTGAGGGAATTCTAAGATCAAAGAAACAAGACCCTAGACGTAACTCCATTAATGTATACTTGATGCTGGACTTGACCTTCTGTGTTGTTTTCCTGTTTTCTTACAGGATTTGCTGAAAGTTTCTATTGGAAATGCGATATAAGATGCAATTTTGACTACTCTAACTTCACAAAAGTGCTTTTTGTCAACTACCTGCACGGGGCCTTGGCAGTACATCTAAGTGTTCTAAGGTGCACGATGTGTTGGATAAAGTTTTCTTTGCAACTCTTATATATTTACTGCGATCTTTCGTGCAGGATACACATGCATGGATACACATACATGGATTCCCTACAAGGACCCTGCGCATCAAAAGCAATCTGTCATCAATGTTAAGTAGACAGATTAAACGAAACGAAGATATGACAGGTGTACACCATATTTTTCTTTCATTTAACCTCTGCATGTTTCCCAGTCAATAAATGTTTTTATCCATTTTCTTTTGTTGAGAAATGTCTTTGTACAGCACAAGTGTCGTAGAAGGTGCATACATGCACTTTTGTATGATGCTTGGCTGCATGTGTATCAACCAGCAAACACATTGTCAGGAACAACTAATATGTGATTCCGTACTATCATCCGGACATATCATAAATCTTATCATGCACTGTAATAGTTCTGTTTCAGGAATGTTATGAATGTCATTGGCCACGAAGCACAAGCTTGGCCGAGGGTCATTGCAAACAGGATGTTTCATACTCACAAGAAAGTCACTCATAAGGACACATTAGAATGACGGTGGCCAATATGTTTTTGAATGACATTATGAGTACATTAAAACAATTCTGAAGAAATACATTAGAGAATCAAATGAGTATTGATGTCAAAGGTCGTTTCATGCTCACTAGACTATCACATGTTAATACGCATCGGACTATCACATGTTAATCCGCATCAGACTATCACATGTTAATACGCATCAGAATGATCGGCCAATATGTTTTTGAATGGCATTTCAAATACATTACAAAATTCTAAAGGGACACATTAGAGCGTCAAATGACTGAAATGTCAGAAGTCATTAGACTTTCTTTTTGAACTCGTCTCACATTTTCATAAGGGTGTAGACCTTCGGGTTTACCTAGAGCTTTCAACACGAATTACGAATGCAGAAAATGAACAAAGTGAGTGAAGATTTTGCTCCACAGCTGCAGACGATATGGCTTCGTATCCACTAGAGGCACAATGCCTACATATATGGGTGCGTCTTTTTTTTAAAGACGATAGTCTTTCTTGGGAAACAAATGGAGAAATTTTGGTCTGTCTGTCTTTCTGTTTGTCGGCACGTCACTCGATTCAGCCACTCGGCCAAAACCACTTGCCCAAGGGCCAGCCATCTTGAACGGCTGACTAGGTTCATACTTGTGTACATTGTCGGTCAAAAAACAAACGTTACGCATATCTGAGGCGCACCATCACTAGGTAAGTATTAGGTGGTGTGTTCCATTAATAGAAAATGCATACATACGTAATTCTAAAGACCCTAGTTTCTTAAGCTGCGCTGAAAATGCGACTGCGCTGAAACTTGCCTTCCTCCGTGCCCTCTGCGCGAGCTCATTGTTGTGTTTTGGTTTCGGTTCTGTATTGCACTCTACGAATGCCATGGGGCGCCGCTCTGGCATTCCTGTTTTAATCAGGCGATGTGTAAATAAAAGAGTGTGTGGAGAGTACTCGTTGAGTGCGGACGTTTCTTCTGCTTCAGCGCTTCGCGCCAAACCGCGTGTTCAGGCTGGCTGGCGTCCCCGCCGGTCGCGTTGGTCACCGCCGGTTTTCGCCTGCTGCTGCGCCGGGACTACCAGCCGCAACACAGCACTCATGTTTCCCGACGTATTGCCAGATGGCGTCCATATCTCACGCAGCGCCTCTTCTATCGTCTTTAGACAACATTTGCAGCGAATCACGCAGATACGCGGCCAATTTTTTTTTACCATGCAGTTCTTTCGACTGGTAGCCAAGCAAGCCAGACGCATTGAGCATAGGGTGAATTAAACTTTCTGTATAATCACTGTGCCTTTCGTTAACGTCAATGTTCTGCTTATTGACTGCAGCCGACTATATTGATGAAGGCACAACGATGTTCCAAGACCAACGTCAAAACTATTATTCTTCTTTGCTCTAAATGAGTGCAACTGAAAAGAAATTGCACATGCATTTCGAGCCTACGATTTTATTATTTTGGTATAAACATCGAACATGGCTGACATGAGAAAACCCGCCTGCGTAACACTAAATCAGCATGCGAGAAAACCCGGCGTTGTGGACGTGTGTATTTACTAAAGTCTATTAATTGCTTCCGTGTTCTTCATTTTAATTCTTCCTTCTCTCTTTCCGTCACGCCGAGAAGATTCAAGAGCGTGAAGCCTTTGTCTGGTATAATTAATGCAGATTGATGGATATAAGGCATATGCTGCAGAAACCAGCGAGGGTAGTCGGCCATCTACTAATTAAATCGTTTTATACACGACTGAAAAATTCTTCAAAGTATCAGTCGAGGCTTTTGATCTGTTCGTTTGTTATTTTATCAAGTCCTTTTCAACGACATCAAACTTCATGAACTTTAACATTCTTTCATTAAATGCAGCAGCTTGACGTTTTCGCCCTTTTCAAAGGAGTGTAACTTTGGTGCAGAAAAGCAGAGTGGCTTTTGGTACGTGCCAGCACGAGAACAAAGAAGGCGGATATCGCGCGATAGGTTTGTACCCTCGCGGAATGCAAATGAGGGGACGGTTAGGCTCTGCCAACTTGCTACGTTAACCCGCGTTGGTCGTGTTTGTGAAGCTGCGCGGGATGTAGATGGTGGGTTGATAAAGCACGTCACTCTAGAGAGTTATGCAGCTTCAACGCTTGGCCTCAAAGACACTGTAAAAGCAACGTTTATCAACATAGGCGGGCGCCGGGTTCTCCGTTAGGGGGAGCAAAGTTTCATCAACACCCCCCCCACCCTTTTGAACGAGTCCGAAAGACAACGAGCGTTACATGGTTGCAAAAATGAAAGTGGAAGCGATGAAATGCTTCTCGCGACGGCCTGCCTTTGGTCCCCGGCTCTCCGAAGATAAATGTGGGAAGCAAACAGTTCTTGGAATACAACATCAGGGGTCCTGGGCCGTCATTATTGTGAAAAACCTGTGTGCCCAAAACCCTACATATTAAGCAATTACGAGACAAACCCGACCAAGTAAAGATGTGAAGCTGAGTTGGCGCCCCCTTTGTATGATTAAGGGGGGGGGGTCGCCTACCTGCCGGCCCGCCATCTGCGTACGCTTATGCCTATCAATACTTCCTTTATTTCTCTTCAAAACACGATAACCCGCAAGAGAGGATTGGCTATGAATATTCCAGCTTATTCCAGAGAATATTCCAGAGAATATTCCAGAGAAGAAAGATCTATACTGGAAGAAACAGTAGGGAAGGAATGGCAGGAGGTTAA
>NC_051185.1:0-33189 GCF_013339695.2 Rhipicephalus sanguineus | reverse complement strand
CGAATGACAGGGGCGCCGCTCTGGCATTTCCTGTTTTACCCAGGCGACGTGTAAGTAAGAGAGTTTGTGGAGAGTACTCGTTGAGTGCGGACGTTTCTTCTCCTTCGGCGCATCGCGCCAAACAGCGTGTTCGGGCTGGCCGGCGTCCCCACCGGTCGCGTTGGTCACCGCCGGTCTTCGCCTACCGCTGCGCCGGGACTACCAGCCCGCAACACAGCACTCATGTTTCCCGACGCATTGCCAGATGGCGTCCATATCTCACGCAGCGCCTCTTCTATCGTCTTTAGACGACATTTGCAGCGAAGCACGCAGATAAGCGGCCAATTTTTACGAAGCCGTAGTCCTACATGTCGCAAACGAAGGTGACCTTGAACAAAAGCGCGGCTTGAGCATGAAACGGTGTAGCACAGTAGTTAGGACACTTGCCTTCTGGGTGTTGGCGGAAATACAGCACCGTCAAGATAGTTCGTTTTAAGGCGAAAGCATTGTATGCGAGAAGTGACAGTCACCCTTAACACGAGTGATAAAAACAGTGATCGTGTGATGAAGTCAGCGTGATGTCACAGATCCCCGAAACATGTCACGTCTTCATGACGTGTCACGATCACGCCACTTGATACCGTCATCACATGAAATCAATGCTTGGTCATATGTAGACTTATCCCGGAGGAACGTATGGGGGATAAGCTTAAAATGCCTCTGATCCCGGAGGCAGTGCAAAACCACGCCAGGTGCTGAAAGCTTTCAGGGGTAGGGTAACTGAGGAGAAAAGGAAAAGAGAAGGTGGCTTTCGCCTTGGAGTCATCTTAGGCGAATGCTTAAGGGACTCTGTGAGCTTTGATTCAATAATTTATTTCTTTGTAGCGATGATCCTCTTACGTGACAGAGTGACGGACAGTTTTCTCGACGAGTCGGAATAGAAGTGCTTAGGCATTTAAATTGGCTGTGGCATTTACGTAAATGGGTCAGCTATGCCGTGTAATTTAAATAATTAAATTCTGAGTGTATATGCGCCTAAAAGAAAGTATGTATATGATTACGAGGTTGCTATAGTGTGTTACTACCGAATAATTTTTACCACTTGGTGTTCTTTAAGCGCGCCTAAATCTGAGTACACTGGTAGTTCTACATCTCGCAAATATCGAAACATGGCTGCCGTCGTAAGAATAATTTCTGCGTAATTACGTGCCAAAACCAAGATGCGATCTTACGGCACGCTATAGTGGAGGGCTCCGGTAATTTCGACCAAACTGGGAATATTAGACATGTACCTAAATCTGAGTACAAAGACCTGTAGCATTTCGCTTCCTCCATAATGACAGTGACATAATGAATAGACGACAAAGCTAGGTCCTAAGGTCCGCAATGTCTACGTTGAAGTCGCCAACTAGTATAAAGGGTTACTTCTTGTAGTTGTTTTATATTGTTCTCTGACAATTATGATTCATACTCGTCTATTGTAAACCTTCCTATTTATTCACATGCACACATATATGTTTCGATTAGAGCATCGGTTTTCTATATACCGTGACGGCCGACAGTGAGAGTCGACTACAAAGCTAGGTCCTAAGGTCCACAATGTGTTCATGTGTTCGTTGAAATCGCCGACTAGTGTAAAGGGTTTGTGCTTGTAGGGGTTTCATATTATTTCGTCGCAATTATCATTGATATTAGTCTATTGTAAAACTTGGTCTTTCAATTTTACACGGTGCTGTGCGGTGAGCACGGACAGCGGAAAACAACGGACAAGCCTCGGCTCTAAGGTGCTTTGTCCCTAAGATACAACCGTAGCCTGAGATGGCCGCTCGGCTGGGAGGCATTTCTTTTACTCTGGCGCCCCTAGTGGCCCGCGCTAGGTCTACATTTAACCAATGCGGCAGTTTCGCGACTAGAAAAACTATTGAGGGACTAGGATAATAGACAGTTTTATTAGAATGTACGCAAAGCTTTGCGTTAGCGTTTGTGGCCACCACGCATGCGGTTATCCGCTATCGCCCTGTGTACCCACGTTAGGTTATGAAAAAATCACAGCATATCCGCGGAGTGAATGATGATGAGTGGGCGAAACTGCGGAGGTTCATCGGTAAACCGTGAATCTTCCGTGAATTCTGCCCAGTACATCATCACCGACGTGAGATCGGGCGCGTTTATACTAAAGGTTCGATGAGAGTTATGACGACTTGCAGCTCACTTTAACTTTACATGTACGCTGTGAATTTTCATTGTTTAGAAAACCATTGCTTTAGAAAACATCTGGCGTCTTTCCTTAAGCAGCTGGCTTCTTTTCGTTTTGCTTTAGAAACATCTGGCGTTCTTTCGTTTTGCTTTTACAAAACATCTGGCGTCTTTCGTTGGTGTATTTCATCAATCAACGGCGTTTTGAACAATATTTTTATTGCTTAATCACGCACATGAGAAAATCTCACCAGGCACTACCTTGGAGGTAAACAATGGCTGCTAATGGGAATGAGACACAGAAGAAGTCGGCTTTTAGCTAACACTTACACTTCTACTTCTACTAACGTTTCCTACTGGAACATGCCAATGGCTGCTAATGAGGAATGAGAGACAGAAGAATTCGGCTTTTATTTAACGCGCACGCTGCGAATTTTTTATTGTTCAACAACGCACAGGAAAAATCTCCCACCGGCACCACCTTGGAGGTCAAGATCTGGTACTAGCGTTACGACTGGTTACGCACTACGACTACTACACTACGAGGGACGAACGGGTGCCGCCTTAAGGAGCTTCGCCCCCAAAACATATCGTACCCTACGACAGCTATGTGAGCGTACCCTGTACTAACATTTGCTGGCATAAAGGTGGTGTTATCTCTCTCTCTCGCAAGCGAAAGCACGTTAAAGCAAAACTAGACCCATAGTATTGCGCAGCTTCTATCCTACAAATAGCTTTTGATTAATTTAAATTAAGATATCTGTTTAGTAGCGGAAAAATTCAAACGCACTAACCTGACATTCACTGTTAGTCAAATGGTAGCGAAACACACGAGAAAACATCGCTTGACGACTTTGAGTGGTTGATACGGCTATGTTTCCTGTGGGGCAGGCTTTGGCGTTCGTACTTGGGCTCCAACAGCGGTGAACAAACAGTATCGCTTTCTCTGATTACGCTCTCACCCTTATGTTCTACAGCTACCACAAAGGTTTCTTTAATCATTGATCATGGACGTCAGTCGTCGGGATGGAGATGTACCACCAAGCATCAACGTAGGCGCATCCACGCTAAACGGTGCTATAGCTGCGAAACACCAATAGCAACAGCGAATGGTCTGTTACATCAATATACAGTAAACATTCAATTACTTCTGTAAAGATATGTTTTATTTTCGTGTTACACCGATTCCTAAGGCGGAGGGATCAAACATGTTGTTTTTCAAGGTAGCACACCCTCCTGCTCTTATCCATCGCATGTGGCACATTGAAGTGCTTGCTTGAAACGCGACACAGGTGAACCAGTGAACTTCAAAAAAAGACTGGTGTAACGCATTTGCACGTGCAGTAAATGTTCGCAGATGGAAATATCGTGAACACTAAATGTTTTGCTGTAATTCATATTGTCCGTTTCAAGTACCTGACCGTATACGAGCGAACCAGAAGGATGACGCCTTAATTGACTGCAATGAAAAGCGCATATAATAATAATAATAATAATAATAATAATAATAATAATAATAATAATAATAATAATAATAATAATAATAATAATAATTATTATTATTATTATTATTATAATTATAATAATAATAATAGTAATAATAATAATAATAATAATAATAATAATTATTATTATTATTATTATTATTATTATTATTATTATTATTATTATTAATTATTTTTTATTCGGTACCCACAGCGCCAGAGGCATTACAGTGGGGGAAGGGTTCTCAGTCAGTTTGGACAGTTCAATATTTTTTTCATATGCAAAGCGTGGGAAACGGTAACAACTACAATAGCTACAGCAGATTGACAACATAAGTTATGCGAGGAGTGCACTCTAAGTGTGCGAAAAAACACTGCAAGGTTGAGTCACTTCAACAGGAATTAAATAAGTGATTAGATACCGGAGTATAGCCACAGTTTTCTTCTGCATAACGTGTGAGGACAAAAATAAAAAAATATTGTTGCGCGTACCTGCGAGGACAACGAAGAAGAGTGAACGTGCTGGCCGCCCCACGCTGCAGCTAGAGAGAAGACGACGACGCTGAGAGAGACAAGCTGTTGGCCAATCCTGCGCTCACCTTCGAGACCTAATAAAACGGCCCTTCAGCTGTAACGTCTCAGTCGCCTTCGCGCGTAACAATATATATAGGAACAATAATAGATAGAGTACGCCGCAAAAACGTCATAAGCACGTATGGGTCATGAAGTACAAAGAAAGATCAAAAGAAACAATGATTTCAGCACGGCAAAAAACATCAGATGGTAATGTCACGTTGCGTTTTGTTTCGTCTAACTTAAATATCAGTATCAAGGAGTATCCAGCCTCAACTTCATCTAAAGACTTCGAGAAGTGCAAACTAAATAGTTATAATCATCGACATACGTCGCAAAAGCTCCCTTGGTGGCAAAGTTCTTCCTCCCGATACAACACAGCCACCTGTTTGATATTTTCTTTTCCTCATGGAACAACAAAAAAAAGTCAGCAGGTCCCACGCCTAGCGGAAATCGGTTTCATGTGAAACAGTCATCAAGTAGTCGTCTATGCTGCATTTTTGGATTTGAGCGAAGCGTTACGAGGTGGATCGACGTATTTTTACAAGTGTAGTAGTTGTGTGCACATCCTCGGCTTACCAGGCACGTCGACTACACTGGCGTTTAAAGGTTAGCTTATGGTCTGGCCAAACGTCAGAACTTATGTTAGAGCCCATACGTCCGTTACTACTGCAACGAAGTGCATTTTACGGTCCGATGATGTCAATTTCCTCCGTAACTTTCGTTAGCATATTCCCCCGTGGTCGATCAACGCATTAATGTAGCTTGCTTGAACATAGGAATACAGACGTAATGTTTATTAGACTGCTTAAAAGCTGAGCCAATACTGGAACCACAACTGACGTTAACCCGACAAGGCGCCTGTGTCATAGGAGTATATAAGTAATGCATCTTGCTTTTTTATAAAATTAAATAGCCAGCACTGCACCCACAATTGACGTTGCTCCGATATTACGCCTGCATAAGGTCTTTTTTGAAAGCAGTTCCAAAGTAGTACAGCCGGCTCCTTATAGACGATTTTCCGCAGCGACGCACGGGCGCGGCCATGTTTGATCACGTGATCGTAACTAGCCTTCCGCCAGCCAGTGCATTAGGCCAGCGAAGTGGCCGTGGCCGTGCCACGCAAGCTGGTTACAGCAGGGTGCAAGCATGTCACATGCTTGCGCAGCGAAACACAGTTCTACATGAAATCGCCTAAAAGTAGATAGCGTTGAGACATTTGCGTTTGTTTGGAACGTACTACGCCACAGCAATACATGATATGTTTATTATACTACGCCTTTATGGCGAATGCCTTTAATTGTTGTATTAGCAACCGCCAGTTGCAGGAGTTGCAAGCCAACGTGGCAGTACTCATGTAGACGCGACCGCCCACTTCGATCCGAACTCACGCTTGCCAGTCCTGCTCACGGTCCTGGCAGCAATAAATAAATGGCGAAATCGGCTATCGGTTTCCGTCTTCTGACGCTGGGAACATAGCATCAGGTATGTTCTGTGTTATTATTATGATCAGCTGTGTATTTAATGACGCCTGTTAAGCCTTGTCTCCGAGACCCTGAGAATGAATCTTGGAAACACTGCAAAATACCGACGAATACATTGCTGTCGAAGCTTCAGGACGCAAACATAAAGCAAACAAAAACGTATATTTTGAACTTAAGGGTCAAACAGCGCACGACGGCGACGTAAATTTGAGGCAGAAGGAAACCGCGTCCCCAGGTGCCGCCATGTTGGCTTTCTTCCGGCGCTGCTGTCGTCTCGCTTTCACTTGCACAACGGCTGGGCGCAGGCGCTATGGGGACGCCGAGCAGACGATGCGGCGCGGATGGACATATTGAGCAGCGCTGCCAAAGGCCACTTCAGGGGGAAGGCCACAGTGCGGTGTCGCCATCTACTTTTAATTCAACAAACCAGCTGCGGAAAATCGTTTATACTGGTTCCACTAACCAGCCCCGTAATGGCTATGCGCGAACCAAATTGATCGTCTAAGCTTCATCGAACTGGGCCGCTTATACTTCAATTGAAATTGATGCAGAAAAAACGCCAGGCCTACGCGGAAAGCGCAGCACAGTCACAGCGAAAGCTGGAAGAGCGGCATTTCGAGAGCCTGTTGCAAACTCTCTTGGGGCTGCTAATACAAGTACACTAGCAAGGTACCCACTACGCCATAAATCACAATATTTGTAAAGTTGGGAAGCACCTACAACGCCATTAGTCTTCATTCTGCACAGCAGCGAGGTTCCAGCTACACATCTGTAAGGCATTATGTGCACTTTGTTGACGTGACGACTGATGACGATGAAGAATTGTGGCTCAGGCCTTTGTAATGGGTTGGAAGCTTTAAACGGCTCACCAGGTACGTAATTCGCATTGTGCGACGCCCGGTGCGCCATTTCACTCTCCCACCATGCTATATAACATACGTTGACCTGAGAAATAGAAAGAGAAGGGCGGAAGAAGTTCATTGAGACCCTGAGGAAATGGATCACGGGCTTATGGGCTTCCCTGGCAACCAATACAAGTGCACTTGCGAGGAACCCACTACGCTATAAAGCATCATTTCTGTGAAGTAGGGAAGCAGCCACTATGCCATTTTAGGGGCGAAGCTCCTTATAGCATCACCTGGTCGGTCGTCGCTCCATGCGGCGTGTCCCTGCCGTCGCATCTCCCGTATCATTCAATAGATGGCGCTGTTCCATAGAGATGCATGCAAACTGCAGTTGGGTGACGATGGCGCCGATGGCGCCGTCCCATAGAGATGTCTGCAATATGTGTGCAAAAAAAATTGGCCGCGTATCTGCGTGCTTCGCTGCAAATCTCGTCTAAAGACGATAGAAGAGGCGCTGCGTGAGATATGGACGCCATCTGGCAATACGTCGGGCAACATGAGTGCTGTGTTGCGGGCTGGTAGTCACGGCGCAGCAGCAGGCGAAGACCGGCTGTGACCAACGCGACCAGCTGAGACGCCAGCCAGCCCGAACACGCGGTTTGGCGCGAAGCGCTGAAGCAGAAGAAACGTCCGCACTCAACGAGTACTCTCCACACACTCTTTTATTTGCACGTCGCCTGCGTAACACAGGAATGCCAGATCGGTGCCCCATGGCATTCGTACAGTGCAATACAGAACCGAAACCGAAACACAACAATGAGCTCGTGCAGAGGGCATGGAGGAAGGCAAGTTTCAGCGCAACTTAAGAAACTAGGGTCTTTAGAATTACGTTTGTATGCATTTTCTATTAAAGGAACACACCACCTAATAGTTACCTAGTCATGTTGCGCCTCAGATATGCGTAATGTTTGGTTTTTGATCGAATATACACACAAGTATGAACCTAGTCAGCCGCTCAAGATGGCTGGCCTTTGGGCAAGTGGTTCAACTTTGGCCGAGTGGCTGAATCGAGTGACGTGCCGACAAACAGAAAGACAGACCAAAATTTCTCCGTTTAAGTGTCCCAAGAAAGACAATCGTCTTTAAAAAAGAAAAGAGAAGAAAAAAAAAGCAGCGGCACCTTATCAAAGGGGCGTATCCCTTTGATTACTGCTGGGCGAAACCACTGAACATTTCGCGGTGTAACCATGATTCCTTCAGGAGCTTCGCCCAAGCTCTTCATGATTCACCCGTGGATATGCTGTAATTTTTTCGTCCTTCAACGGAGAGCCGTGGTACCCGCTAAAAACATGTCAGCATCATGCGCACTTTGTTGATGTTGTGCCTGATGACAATGAAAAATTATGGCAGAGCCCTTTGTAATGGGTTGGAAGCATCCAACAGCCCACTGGTTGCGCGATTTCCATTGTGTGACGCCTGGTTACAGATTTCGCGTTCTGTGATGAGTGGTTGTTATTTCACTCTTCTACAACACAAAATTACATATGTTAATGTGGTTCCGCCCAGGCATGAAGTATGCATAGCGTCTTTTGGCAAGGGAGTTACAAGCACCGGCATGGCTCTGAGGTAGAACAGTGGGCTCCCACGAAGGGCCCAGGTTTGAGTCCCGTTCCATCGTGGAAATTTTTTTCTTATTTCGTCTTTTTTTTCTTTCTTCGCGCGATAGTTGTTACGGACACCGGCGGTGGCGGCGGCGGACAACTACGGCGCCAGAAACGGCCGTTGAAATGATCTCATAACAGCTTTCGCTGTAAAACAACCGCTGTACTTATTTATTTATTCATTCAGTTGTATAATTTAACAGTTGTTTAATTAACATTTCATAGAAATCAATATTACCACTATTTTTGCTTTACTATAAATTATGTTTTTCGCATATTCATTTTACTTTATTTTTTCACAAATTTTATTGTCGCACGCTTCGTGGCCGATCCCCTGTAGTGGGTTGTGCTATTGCTCTATAGAAGCCGACCTACCGACCGACCGACCAGAAGATGAACGGGGAGTGCGCTTTGCTTCACTGGGTGTCCAGTCAAGCTGAATAACAATGGCGTAAGTATGCCCGAACGCCAACTATATCACACAGCGTTCGCATCAATGCGCAGTGAGGTTTTATTGTTGCGCACAATTTAAACGAGGTCAAGGGCACGAAATAAACACGAACAAGCAAATTCGTGAGGTCTAGCTTTTGGAAGACAAAGCAACCTCTTTTTTTATTTGTAAGTCGACCTCATCAAAGCCAGACAAAAATATGTTGGCAAGCTAGTGAGCAAAATAAACTTTGTTTGAAACCAAGGTATAAAATTGGGTGGATTTGCTGTTGCCTGTCACGAGCCGCTGTGCCCGGACGGCATCGTAAGCTATCTTTAAAACCCTGGCCAGAAGATCAGGGCTAGCATTGTGCAGCACGGCCTCCCTCTTATAGGTATCATTTACTTCCTGATTGCTGTCATGTTCCTCTGGGTGCGACCAATCTTGCAGTGTATTCGCTTTTTGCATGCGATGCTTACATGCTTTTGTGTAATGGTGTGAAAGAAAGAAAGAAAGAGAGAGAGAGAGAAAGAAAGAAAGAAAGAAAGAAAGAAGGAAAGAGAGAAAGAAAGAAAGAAAGAAAGAAAGAAAGAAAGAAAGAAAGAAAGAAAGAAAGAAAGAAAGAAAGAAGGAAAGGGGATCGTGGCAGAACAGCGCCAAGGACAGGACAGTGAACGCACAGGACACAGCGCTGTGTCCAGTGTGTTCACTGTCCCGTTCTTGGCATTGTTCTGCCATAATGTTCATGAACAAACTAGCCCATCTACGAACCCTTGTGAAAGAAGGATCTTTTGAGATGCTCGTTTCCTAGTTAGAAACAACCAAATGAATTCTCCAGACTGACAGGCCAGGAAAAACATCGGGGACATTAGCTGTTTTCGCTAACGGTGCTGTAGTAGAGACGACTTAAATCGAAATGAATTACGGCTATACTGGAGGTTGGCAGTGCGTTATAGCTACAACGTTATCAGCATCATGAGCTTGCGTGCGCTCTCTTCCTCCTCTTCTACATTGTCGTCCACTTCTTCCTCTTCTGCTTTGCTCCTAGAAGACGTGTGCCAAATTGTAGAGAGAAAAGTCAAGAAGGAGAAAAATTCTCGGCGAGATTCAAACCCGCGTACCAACTATCCGTAGGCGACCGTCTTACCCACTCGTCTATCCAGGGACGTAAGCAGATGATACCATCATAGCCTTGTATAGTAGAGTATAGCAAGGGGTAGGGAAAGGCAATTTAGGGTAAGCAGAGAGAAAAGGAGGAGGGGAAACGAGTACAGAGATAGAGAGAGAAAGAAAAAGAAAAAAAGAGAGAGAAGTCGACAGAAAGAAAGGAAAGAGAGTAAAAGATAGAAGGTGAGAGGACGGTACAGACAGAAAGATAGAAAGACATAAAAAGAAGTAGAAGGAAATACACAAAGAGAGAAAGAGATTGAAAGAAACAGACACGAAACCGAGGGAAAAAAAGACAGCAATCATCCATCCATCCATGTAAACTTTATTTGGGCATAACACATACAGCGTTTGCCCGCGAGGCAAGGCAAAAGGAGGACTTAAACCCCCTGACTAGGCCTTACCTCGCTGGGGCAGCAGACACAGCGGAGTCGAAAGTTCCAATTTCTCTAGAACAGAGAAGGCAACCGATTTGAAGGCAACCGATGCATTTTAATGGGGAGCAACAAACGAATCGTAACTAGGTTTTTTTAAAAAAACAATAAAACATCGGTTGGTTGGTTGATTGGTTGGTTCCTATAGAGCAATAGCTCAACCCACTACGGGGTATCGGCCACGGAGCAGAATTTGTGAAAAAATAAAATAAAAGAAATATGCGAAAAACATAATTTATAGTAAAGCAAAAATCTCGTGGTAATATTGGTTTTTTTATGAAATGTTATTTAAACAGCTCTTAAATAATAAAATTGAATGAATAAATAAATAAGTGGAGCGGTACTGTCACCAGTGTAGCGCGAGAGTTCATCTTTTTTCTGCATCACTTTCAATTTAAGTGTAAGCGCCCCAGTTCGATGAAGGTTAGACGATCAATTTGGTTCGCACATAGCCATTACGGGACTCGTTAGTGGAACGAGTATAGACGATTTTCCGCAGCTGGTTTGTTGAATGAAAACTACAAGGCACCACCGCACTGTGGCCTTCCCCCTGAAGGGGCCTTTTGCAGCGCTGCTCAAAATCTCCATTCGCGCCGCGTCATCTGCTCGGCGTCCCCATAGCGTCTGCGCCCAACCGTTGTGCGAGTGAAAGCGAGCAGACGGCAGCGCCGGCAGAAAGTCAACATGGCGGCACCTGGGGATGCGGTTTCCTTCTGCCTCGAATTTACGCCGCCGTCGTGCGCTGTTTGACCCTTAAGTTCAAAACCTACGCTTTTGTTTCCTTTATACTTGCGTCCTGAAGCATCGAGAGCAATGTATTCGTCGGTATTTTGCAGTGTTTCCAAGATTCATTCTCATGATCTCAGAGACAAGGCTTAGCAGGCGTCGCTAAACAAACACAGCTGATCCTAATAATAAACACGGAACATACCTGATGCTTTGTTTCCAGCGTCAGATGACAAAAAGCGATAGCCAATTTCGCCATTTATTTATTGATCTCAGGACCGTGGGCAAATAGCAAGCACGAGTTCGGATCGAAGTGGACGGTCGCGTCTGCATGATTACTGCAGCCACGTTGGCTGGCAACTCCAGCAACCGGCGCTTGCTAATACAACAATTAAAGGCATTCGCCACAATTGCGTAGTATAATAAACATATCATGTATTGCCTGTAGCGTAGTGCGTCCCAAACAAACGCACATGTCTCAACGTTATCGCCTTTTAGGCGATTTCATGTAGAATTGTGTTTTGCTGCTCAAGCATGTGACTTGCTTGCACCCTGCTGTAACCAGCTTGCGTGGCACGGCCACGGCCGCATCGCTGGCATAATGCACTGGCTGGCGGAAGGGCAGTTACGATCACGTGATCAAACATGTCCGCGCCCGTGCGTCGCTGCGGAAAATCGTCTATAACGAACCGGCTGTATTACTTTGGAACTTCTTTCGAAAAAGACCTTATGCAGCCGTAATGTCGGAGCAACGTCAATTGTTGGTGCAGTGCTGGCTATCTAATTTTATAACAGGGCAAGATTCATTACTGAGGTACTCCTATGATACAGGCGCCATGTCGTGTTAACGTCAGTGGTGGTTCCATTATTGGCTCCGCTTTGTGGCAGTCTAACGAACATTACGTCTGTATTCCTATGATTAAGCAAGCTACAATAATGCGTTGATTGACCACGGGGGAATGCGCTAACGAAAGTTACGGAGGATATTCACATCATCGCACCGTAAAGTGCACTTCGTTGCAGTTTGATCTTAGACACGCCGACTGCTTCCTTCGTCGACGTCACGACCACGTGACAATATGACGTCACATATTGCCACATTTGAGACGTCGTTATGACGTGATGGCATTACATGGTTGCTTGGTCATGGGTGGGCTGGTACCGGAGGCGCGTGTTGTGTAGAAAGCTTGCAATGCCTCCAATGCCGGAGGCGGTACAAAACCACGTTAAGTGCTGAAAGCTTTCTGGAGAAGAGAACTGAGAAGAAAATGAAAAAGATAACCTCTAGCGATGATTCCCTAGAGGAAAGAGGGACGTGCAGTTTTCTCAATGAGCAGGCATAGAAGTGCTTACGAAATTAAAATGACTGCGGAATTTCTCTTAACGGGATAGCTTCTGCGTGAAATTAAATTTTTTAATACTGCGGTTCTACGCGCCTAGAAGACGATATATGTATCATCACGAGGCTTTCCATAGTATGGTACTACAGATGAATTTCGACCACTTGATATTCTTTAACGTGCGCTTAAATCCGAGTACACCGATAGTTTTGCATCTCGCCCATATCTAGGTGGGGCTGCCGTCGTAACAATACTTTCCGTGGCCTTATGTACCACAACCACGATATGATTATAGTGAATGCCACGTGGAGGGTCCCGAAATTTCGACCACCTGCTGTTCTTAAACTTGCACATAAATCTAAGTGCATGGGTCTGGTGCATTTCGCCTGGACCATCGAAAATGAGACCGCCACGGCTGGGCTCCAACCCGCCACCATCGAGTCAACAGCCGAGCGCTGTAACCATTGTATCATCGCGGCAGCTTGGCTGCCGCCGTCCTTAATTGAACCCGTGTCGTCAGCCTGAAAAAGCTAATTTTTTTGTCTGGTATGCATCATGGCGCTCGCAGGTCCAGTGAACTTGCAAATCGACTTAAGCAAGACGGTTCAATACTAGCAGGAGAAGGTATAGGAACCATGTGCACCGCATTTCCAAATATGTACTGTGCGGTGTCAATGCAGGTTAAAGAAGACCAGGTGGTCAAAATTTCCGCAGTCCTCCACTACGGCATGCCTCATAATCATATCGTGGTTTTGGAACGTAAAGCCCCAGATAATATTTTCATTATCTTCAAGTATGACTAACTTCAACAAGTCAGACGCAAGCTGTAGTTTTCATCGTCAAAAGAGAACACTGAGAACACTGAGTCCTTGTAGAGCGGGCCAACTCAGAAACTGAGGGGGCGATTGAAGATCTCTGTTCTGCACCCGCTCTGGCGGCGCACGCGATTGGCTGAAGCCGTCAAAAAATCACGACTCTGGGGGGCGTAGCCATTTTTTTTGCTTGATCTTTTCTTTTTTGGTGACGTAACACCGCGTCATAACAAGTGGGCAGATCGGAGATATCTGTTTTGCGTCCGTTCTGGCGGCGCAGGCGATTGGCCGAAGCCGGAAGAAACCACGTCTCTGAGGGGCCTAGCCATTTTTTTTTATTGCTTGATCTTTTATTTTTTGGTGACGTCGTACCGCGTCAAAACGAGCATGTCATCTGCCACAAACAAACGGAGCGCGAGACCGTTCGCACGCGTTCTCTCGAGCGAACAAGCGGCTTCGCACGGCATGCTGCGGCGGTTGCGGCTGCCGCAACACCTGATCTTGAGAATATGGCGAGTGCGACAGGTGATTCTCTTGCTTCGTTTCTCGAAGCAGAGCTATGGTGGCTAGAGCAGAACCATAGCAGTTGGAGGTGCGAGATGTGCTTGAATACATGAGCGAGTGCGGCGTCGCTTTCGGTTCTCGAAACGAACGGTGCGAACGAAACGAACGGGCCTGCCATTGGGCTGTGGCTATACGCGCAGGGATTTCTTCGCTGAAAAGCGCTACCCGCTACTGCCACATGTCGTCCCGGTCCTCACTCGTGAACGACGGCCCCAGCGGGCACGACGGCGTAGCGATCTGTGGGTGCTTTTTCATGAAAGCCAGCAGAAGCTCCCTTTGACGATCCGACATCCGGAGGCCAAGGCAGACGTTGCGGTGGGACGACATTTTGAAAAACTGCGCCAACCGCGACTGTTCTCTGTTTTTTTGCGTGCGCGACACCACATAGCGACCACGTTAGAAATTCTAACACTAATAAATATCAGCCCTCGCACCTATTGCTGTTTCATAAACTGTGTGAGCTTGAGAAGAAAAAAAAAACAATATCTATTCGTATAACAACTGTATTTATTAGAAGGCGAGAAACGCTTCGTTTTGAAGTATACGGTCCCATTGCCGATGACAAACGATGCGCGTCAACTTCTGGAAAGCTAGCCGCTTGACGATTGGCTGTCCTCTTCCTCTCGGCGGGAGAGAGCTGCGGACCACCAACTTTTGTGACGTAACACCGCCAGAACGAACGCGGAACGAACAGAGATCTCCGACCGCCCCCTAAGAGCTGGGTAAAAAATAAATATAACGTCGGGCAGTCCCTTATGCACTTGCCTAAGACGACAGTAAAGGCAAAATTCATATTCTTCTATTTCATCTCATTCGACGGCATTGATCTCGCTCGAAATCTTTCCGCACGAAGCGTGGTTTTTGCACGGCCTCCGGGATTGGAGCAATTAGAATCTTTGTGCACCTTACGCGGTTCTCCACAGCCTCCGTGATCGGCCCACCTTTGACCAAGCGACGATGTCGGGTGATGACCTAATGATGTAAGTCATGTGACACGACACCATCGTATCGTCCCCATGAGATCATCCCCATGACACTCTTGCGACCTGTGACGTCATGACCTAATGATTTTTGCATGACTCTTGATGACGACGCCGACAGTCACTTTTCGCGTTTGAAGAGACATCTGAAGCTTTCGCCTTAGCAAACTTTTGCCTCCATAATAGACAATTTTATATGAGGGTGTGCGAAACTTTGCGTTCGCGCTTCTCGGCACTCTGCATGCGTCATGCGCTGTCCTTTTGTGTGCAGACGTTCAGTTACGGAAATAGCATATCGTACCCAAGGAACGCTATCTCTGCGTACCCTATTCTAAAAGTGCCTAATGTTTGACCACAATAAAGTTCTGTTAGATCTCCCTCACGCGAAAGCAGATTATGGGAAAACTAGACACAGAATACTCCGCAGCTTCTTTCTTCCAAATTGTTTTAGATTAATTTAAATTAAGACACAGTTTTTTTGTAGCGAAAGGTTCGAGCACGCTAACCTGAGTTTCTCTGTTAATCTCTTGGTAGCGAAGCACGCGAGAAAAACTCGCAAGACTAGTTTGAGCGGTTAACGTGGCTCCGTTTAATGAGGGGCGGGCCTTGGACACTTGCAATTCGGCTCCAACACCGCTTCTACTCCATTTCTACTCTCGAGAAATTATGACACCTGTACATAGTTCACGTAGTGGGGTACACGGTACTTTGAATGGTTCACCAGTTTTAAGTGCCATGCATTCATCGACCGTAGTAAAACGGCGTCCATCCTTGACCACGCAGTTCCAACTAAAACAGCCGCGGAGCTTCACCGCACGAGCCCATGGCAGCGGCCGGGCTCATCGCATCCCTGTCGCGTGCACAGCGTCGACTGACCGCGTGCGTCCAGGGCTGCCACTGCATGAACGCGCAAACTGCGCCGCGGGCGACAGCGTCTCTCTCAGTCAGGCAAAGTCCGCGCACTTGGTCTTTCCCGCCATGAATTCTGCTGAGGAGGCTCGCCGAGAAAGGCAGCGCCGACGAAGAGCGGATCCCGCCGTCAGGGCTAAACAAGCAGAGGAGGGACGACTACGTCGATTGCACAAGCCTACTAAACAGGACACAACAACCAAACGGCAACAACGTGAGGAAAATTCCAAGATGACAGCCGCAGAAGCACAAGCGAAACGTCGGCATCTAGCCGATCGCGAGTTACGGGCCCAAAAACATGCTGCAAAACGAAGAACACGGGGACAGGCCGTGCATTAGAGTGGAGCTGCCCAGAATTTTATTGCGGCGAAGGCCTTGTATGCCTCATGGAAGGCGCAAAATAACCGTCGGCGTGATGACGAATGGTTGAAGGAAGCAAGAAAGCCACCGGAGAGCCTACTCGTATGCGTCACACAAGACGCATATGTCAACTACAACACTACAAAGTGAAGTGAGAAGTGATCGAGATTAATGAACAACTGATTGATGGTAATGTGAAGCGAAGGAAATGTTTGAGAGTAGAACCATAAAAGATCTCGCGGTGAGGTTGTCTTAGCATGCGCTAAAGCACCCTGTTAATTTTCTGACCGCAGAATGTGTATTGGTTTAGTATTCTGGGTCAGCGACGTATAGCTCTCCTGTGGTATTCTGAATAGCCGTCCTTTTAAGTGAAGTGTACTTGATTGGCCCGGCCTAGTGTGTTATGTAATCTCATGTCATCTGTTGTCATCTCCTGACGTCTCATCCTTTCGCTTGGCGTCACGCAGGAAAACCATAGCCATGGTTATATATAGTATAGCAAGGGTATGGAAAAGAGGAGTGAGCGTGAGGGCTAATGCGAGGGAGAGGAGAGAACGGAGGACGAGAGAGAGAGAGTAAAGCAAAGCGTAGCCATGTAAGGCGCCATGCAGGAAAAACCATTTATAGCATAGCCATGTATACTTACTTTCAATTGCATATGCATAACTTTTAAATTACCTATCAATTTATTTTAAGCGTTATTAACGAGTTTTTGTTAATTACTCATCTGAATGTAACTATAGCTGCGTCAATGTTTTCCGCCCCGGCGCAGAGTTCGACTGCGACGACGACAGGAGGCCGACTGTCGAAGCATCTTGATAAAAAAATCACAGCATATCCACGGGGTGAAAGATGATGAGTCGGGAGAAGCTCCGGAGGAAATCATCGGTAAACCACGAAACTCTTCCGTGAAATTCGCCCAGTACGTCGTATAAAGAGTGGGAAACACCGCGGTGAGGTTATTATCGAACCAAAGTCGATCACACACGTCGCAACTCTGGCCAAACAAATGAGCGAGAAATTCCCGCTCGAACCGCGCGTCGGCTCCTTGAATGTGAGACCGCTGGCACCGCTTCACGCGCAAGAGTACCATCAAGGTCTGCCAGGCGCCGCGCTCGCTTCGCCGCCGTTTCTCGGGCTCGCACCACTCGCACCGCGGGATACTGGCGACGAGCACGAGCCGCCTGGCCCTCCGCGCCCGCCGCTCCGCTTCGTCTATGCCCAACCAACGATCCGACACGTACGGCGACGATCCAGGAGACTGAGACGACTGAGAGATGCACTCGTGACCCGCAATCCAGGCACAGCCCGCGCAGCAGCCGATCGGAGAGTAGCGGCACTTCCACCGCCATCTAGTGGCGATTCACACAAGCGCACTATTGCACACACTTCTATTGGATCAACACAGATTGTGTACAGCGCCATCTAGAATATCATCAGTCAACTGTAGTTTGTATGTACTTCTATGAGGCAGCGCCATCTATTATACTGTTCGGGAGATACTGCCGGTTACGCCTGACTTGGGACAAGGTTAGACTAAGAGGAGCTACGCCCCTAAAAATCGGTATTGTCTAAAGAAAACCAACATCCTGTTCAGTAACGATACGTTATTTGCTAGGCACATGTGGCTGTTTTGAGCTCTATTTCTCTTGTTTACATTATTTGCTGTATAACATCTGTTTATTCTATGTGTTCTCAATCAACTTCTCCTTGTAGGGACCCAGACCAGATTGATTTTGATTCTGACTCAGGAAACCCCGGTAACGAGGAGGCGCATAAAGTGGCCCGAGGGTTAGCAAACCGGGTCGCGCTGTCCTTGGAACCGGGCCCCCCGATGGGAGAGGCAGTGACCTCCTATAACGATCTTACAAATTTGTATAAAGATGACAGGAGAATATACCCCATACCGCACAGCAACCTCACGAGAGCGCAGGCCACTGTCCTCCGCCGAATTCAAACGAACACTCTAACCACTCCTCACCGCTTAGCGATATTCACAGGCGGAGAGGTTGACTCAACATGCAAAAATTGCGACAAAAATGCCATAGCAAACCAAAGTCACATCCTCTGGGAATGCGAGGGCCTTCCCCCACCCAGAGAGCTTCTGCCAGCTCCCTCCGAAACGACATGGGAGACCTTAATACGGTCCCCCGACGAAAAACTGCAGAAAGCAGTCATTGCATGGGCAGAAGAGGTCGCCGCAGACAAGCGGCCAGCTCCAAACCCATGAAATTTCTTTTGAATAAAGTTGTATCCTCCTCCTCCTCCTTGTACTTTACGCCCTAGTTATGTTTCTTTATTATATCCATGAACCCGTCTTTTTTAAGCTTGATATTATTTCTTTGTGTTAACAATGTAACCCTCTCATTTCTGTAAGGCCCTCGGGCCGTGATGGTAATGAAATAAAAATAAATAAATAAATCAAGGAACAGCATGTGGCCTCAACTAGACCGGTGCGCTGGTCCCAAAATTGCTGGCGGCGGCGCGCCGGTGTTTCCACCTCCGGCGGCGGAGTGGGAACGGCGCTGTCTTCATCGGATCGGCGGCGGCGTTGCGTGGTGGAGAGATTTGAATGACAACGCATGGTATAGTTGGTTGGACATGTATAGGAGATGTCAAAGTCCACGCGAAATTTGACCTTGGCCACGTTTTACTGTCTGTAAGTCTAGTTGGGCTCGAGGGAGAATTGGCTTCGCCCATGCCCCAAATTGGTTAGGCGCTCTCGACACTGCGTGCGCTCACTTTTACAATGGACTTGGCGCAACCCCGATACTTAGGTGGCCCACCCACAAAATTGACTTTGCCCAATTCGAGAGTTGGGTTGTTCGACGTGCAAATAAATAGTTTTCACTTACAATTCCACGGTAGTAAATAGTGGTGCTTGTGTTGCACTTGCACTGTCTTAGTGTAGCCGCACTGCATACCACGAAGTCGAAATGGCTTATAGACTTCAAGTATGTTGTGGATGGCGGGAATCTTTTTTAAAGGGACCATGAATAACTTGTTTAACATAGAAAACATTGTCGATCAGCAGTGACAGCTCCTGAGAGTATGTGAGCTACATATTGCGCAGCACGCGTCAGGGAATTTGAAATTGGCTTTTTAAGAAATATTAGCGGCGTTTACAATACCACCTCGTGAGAATTGTCACCGCAGCTGTGCGCGTTTTTCCATTCAGAAGTATATTGATGCGCAGAATTAGCGAGAAGCACGTACAGTCGGGTACACTGTTGAAGGGAACACTTGCGTGCAGGGCAATTCCGGATTTCAACCTCTTGCAAAATCATAGTGGCTTAGATTTCCATAAGACTACTGGTGGTTGACGGTACTGACTCTTTTTGACAGAATAGACCCTTTTCATAATTGTAAAGCTAGCTTTCCTGCCATGCAGTTTGCCCAAGTAATGGCGGCTAGTCACTTACTGCAAACAGCGTGTTCTAGCGCATTTTGCTTACGCTATGACGTGGAAAATGTAGATTCGGCTCTCTTGACATAAATACGCATAATAGACAAGCCTCAGCACGTGCAACTAGGACCTCGTCTCCACTCTAAGCAAGAGAGGTGCCGCCATTAGTTGTTCAAATATGCAGCGCAGAGAAGAGCACTTGCGGATTATGAAAAGGGTCTATAGTGCCGTAGACGAACAATGTTTCCACCTCCATTTCCAGTTAAGGGGCCAGCGATATGAAAACTGATCATTTGAGTGTTCCCGTTAACAGTGGAGCGTACTGTAGGTACGTACATCTACGGAGTGCTCCTTATTTTATTCTTTTTTTGTATTTTTTATTTGAGAGTATTACTCTTTACGGATATCCTACTCTTTCGAATTTCTTTTTTTTTTTTTGCTGTTTTGGTTGTTTCGATGGCGCAAACTGCCATCAGACCACTTTCTAGCGTCAAGTTTTTTTTTTCGTTTTGATGTCTATAGTTTCTATTTGCATTGTAATTTATTATTTTCTTTCCGGCAGCAAAAACGCAGTGCGAAAGAATAGCGTGGAGTGGTTCGAGACGTGCGAGTCAGGAGATCTTGCGCAGTGATCACTCGCTCGGTTACGGCGAGGGCGAACCACGGCGTTACACCTAGGAAAGCACGAAGGGCAGAGGAGGGTAATGGCACAGGCAACATTTGGTCGTTGTGTGTGCAGCCCAGTCTATGCGTTGTGTGTGCAGTGCACTTCTATCCTCTGACATTCGTCCGTTCCAATGGTTGATTCTTTTAGCGTTACATACCACATTACCCACACAACAACTTTAATCAGCCTACCAAACAGACCCACAAATGTGCAGCCCTCTAAAGCAGGCGAAATTCGTTCGCTGTCGCAGGGACAGACTCCGCCTCCCACTGATTTTCTTGATCGGGAAAGCATACTCGGTTACAATTATATTGTTTTTCTTTCGAGTTCAATAAATACAAAAAAAACATGGATGGTTATCTCTCTCTTCAGGGAAACCACGAAAGCAGATTTTGGTCGTCTGCCAATTTAATCGTTTTGTCCTTCGTTCATGGCACTGGCACGTCGCGTACTATAAACCCGTGCTCTTTTAGATGCTCTACGTACCCGAGTCAACGAAATCTGTCGTGAGCCCGCTACGATATTACTCGCCGATGAATAACGTTGTTGCCAATATCCCCGGTACACTTTGCCGTTCCATGCTTTCTCTTTTTTGCGCACCTCCTGAGCAAGACGCTTTCCACCAGACATCGCATGGTGCTTAGCTAATTGAAGTCGCTTGAAAATGCGCTGTCAATTTGGCCACTTTTTGACGGTCAAGCTGATCAAGTTGAAAGGCGGCTCTCAATAAGGTAGCCGTATATTTCTGTCAGACTTTCTCACAGTAACGCTTCTTGCGGTGCATAATTACCGCGACCGCCACGTGCTGGCGACGCACTCTGTAGTGTGCATTATAAGTGCACAACAGCGCTGTCGTCATGATACACGAATTGTGGGAACACGTTAAAAAATAGTATAAAATGCGAACGTTGACGACGCGCGCTGACGGAGCTTCTTGACCCTTTCTCACCCCTACCTATGCATCTTTTAGCGTGCTCATAGGAACCAAGGCAGAGAAAAGTAAAAATCCACGCAGAATCTCCTGTGGGAGTTAATGCGCATGCGTGTTTCATTGTAGGTTGCGACCTTCCCTAGAAAGCTGTTATCGAGTGGCATCGGCATGGGGTCTTTAATCTCTCATTCCTAACGTTCATCAGTGTCTACAACGGTCCCACAGAAGCCGCGTCTTATTACCATCGAAACTCGAGTCAAGCATTTACATTTAATTTTCGCAAAGTCACAATTTTCCTGGTGTATGAAACCCTCGATCTTGGCTTCACATTTAACCTTTTTTTTGTACAGACTTTGAGGCGCGTTCGTATAGTTAAGGTATACTGATGTTCTCCAAGCTTTGGTTTTAGCTCAGTCCTTAAGCAACTCGCATTGGAAGCACGGGGTCTTGGATCTGAAACTCAGAAACGCCAAGGAATTTGGTTTGTTTCATACATTTATTCCGCTACAGCGACTCATCTTACATGTCTGACCGTGTCTCCTGGTAGTTCCCTCGGCCTGCTGGATCGCCTAGAGTGTCTTGTCCAGGTCCGAACTGAGCAGCGCAGTCCGCCTACGCGCCCGAAGGCTTTCATTGGAGGCCGCGACACCAGTATTTCTGATTTATGCTAGACATGCCCATAGGATGTCGTCAAGCGTGGCTCTGATGTTACAATAAGGGCATAGATTATATTTGTATAATTCGGGATATATGTGGTGCGTAATGGCTGGGTTTGCGTATGTTCGTGTTTGTAGCTGCTGCCATTGTAGGGACGGGGCGCGATTTCGCTTGGGGTGAGGCGGAGAGCACTCCCGCCTTTACATTCGATAATGTTGAGTAATGTCAGAGAATTTACTGAGCCGATGTTCCCATTCCCATACCGCCGCGTAATAGCAGACCTTCGGCCATAATATTGGGTTATTGCTTTTTTAGAACGCTCTACAGATAAGTTAAATATAAGTATATTTTTTGTGGTAGAAGGTCACGTATGCACTACTTGGAAATTCTCGTTGACAGGACATTAATGATGTACTTGACTAAATCTCGCATTTCCGAGAGTGGTTGTTACGGCTATCTCTCATGAGAGGTAGCCTGTATGCTTGCGTATTCCGACTCCAGCAGCACTACTGCCTGCGTTTTAACCAGTCCTGTTGTAAACCTGCGATAGGGATGTAAAGGGGCAAGTTACTGCTCTCCAATCGTTTGCACATTCTGAAGCCGACATCCTACATGCGTCAAGAGAAGTTGACCTTGCAGGAATGCACGGCGTGAGCGCGAAACGGTGTAACCCATTAGTTAGCGCACTTGCCTCCTTTGTGTTTCCGGAGATACAGCACCGCCAAGATACCTACCTTGTTTTAAGGCGAAAGCCTCAGATGCCTAATCAAACCCGAAAAGTTATTGTCGCCGTCAAAACAAGTGATGCAAAAGATTATCATCATCTGATGATATCGCCACATGATGTGAGAGATCGCCAAAATATTATCGCCAAAGCATTGCGTCATCTCATGACATCGTTGCTTGGTCATAGTTGGGCCGGTCCCGGAGGCCCGTCAGGGGGCAGAAAGCTTGCAATGCCACCAATCCAAGAGGCCGTACAAAACCACGCTAGGCGTTGAAAGATTTTGCTAGTAGCGAACTGAGAAGACAAGGAAAAATCGCGCGCAGTAAGCACTAAGTCGCTCAAAGCTTGGCACAACAAAGCACGCACCCGTCGCAGCTCGAACTCACCGTCGACCGACACGTCTAGCTTGGATATGCGCGGCTTCGGGAGTACGCAGCCAGGCTTTGCACTATACAGCGGAGGTTGCACGCGATGTCTACGTCGGTTAGCTACTGCGCATGCGCGGTTATCTGGTGGTGCCGTGTCTGGTCGCTAGACGACGCTATGCTTGCTTCCTCTTTCTATCTTTTTTCTCCCTCTCTCGTTCCTTCTGTTTCTTTCGTTGAGGTCCTCTCTGTCTCTCTTTCTGTTTCTTTCTGCATTTCATTCTCTCTATTTCTCTCTTTCTCATTCTTTCTCTGCTATGCTTTACTCTCCCCCTCCTTCTTTCCCGCCCTTTAACCATCCCATCTCTCCTTCTCATGCTTAGATGTCTATCCCACCCCCCTTGCTACGCTATAATATACAAGCCTATACTACGTTCTGCTAGCGTGCCTGGACAGCCGAGTGGTTAGGACACTCGCCTTCAGATCGACGGTACGCGGGATCAAACCCCGCCTCGTGAAGAATTTTTTTCGGCAATAATTTTCTCTTTCTCATTCTCTATATATATTGTGCGTCACTCCGTTTGTTTCTCTTTTTTTTTTCTTCTCTCTGTCTCTCTCTTTGTACTCGTCCTGAGAGTTAATACATGCCACGCCAGAGCGTTGAGTAAAGAGATCTGCCCGAATTCTGTGGAACACACCCAATGATGATGATGATGATGATGATGATACTTTTCGGGCACTGTCACACACTTTACGCCGAGCTAGCACAGCCTCGCTCTTAAAAAGATAGTCTTCGCATTGGAGTCATCCCAGGCGAATGCATAAGAAACCCTGTGTGTTTTCTTTTACACGTTTATTTATTTTTTTTGCAGCGATTATCATCTACGTCATGGAGAGATGAACAGTTTGCTCCGTGAGTTGGCATGTAAATGCTTACGCATTCAAAATCGCTGCAGAATTTGTCTTAACTGCATAGCTTGTATGTGAAATTCAATAATTAAATACTGGGGTGCTACGCGCCTAGAAGACGATGTATCTATGATCACGAGGCTTTCCACAGTGTGGTACATCGGATACATTTTGACCACTTGGTATTCTTTACTGTGCGCCTAAACGTGAGTACTGTCGTGGCTTTGCATCTCGCCTATATCGAAATGTGGCTGCCGTAGTAACAATATTTTCTAGGGTCTTATATACGAAAACAACCATATCATGATGACGCAAGCCGTAGTAAAGGGCTCCGGAAATTTCGCCCACATGGTGTTCTTCAACTTGCACCAAAATAAAGTACATGGGCCTGTAGCATTTCGCCTCCACCATTGAAAGGGCGACCGCCATGGCGAAGCTTCAACGCGCGACCTTCGAGTCACCAGGCGAGCGCCGCAACCACTTTACCACTGCGGCAGCTTGGCTGCCGCGGTGGTACAGTGGTTACGGCTGCCCGGCCTTAAAAGCTTAGTTTTTTTTTGCCTCGCATACATTGACGCATGAGCTTGTAAACGCTCGCATATCCAAAGACCGTGGAAATCGACTTGAGCACGAACCTTCAATATTTGCAGGATAAACCATAGGAACTATTTGCCACGCATCTCAAAATAAATGTAACTTCCACCCGGCATATGCATGCTGTTGTTTTCGTCGTCAAAACAGAACACTGAGAAGGCTACAGTATGCAATGGCGTCCTGGAGCGTCATTATAGAGCGGGCGAACCCAGAAGCTAAGAGCAGCGTCAAAAAGAAATATAATGTCTTGCAGTACCTCATGCATTTGCCTAAGACGACTGAATGTCGAAAACAATGTTCTTCTATTTCTTCTGGGTCGACTGTGTTGATCCCGCTCGAAAGCGTTCCGCACGAAACGTGGGATTTGCATGGCCTTCAGGATCGGAAGAATTGAACGATTTCTGCACCTCACGCGGTTTTCCATAACCTCTATGGTAGGGCCTCCTTTGACCAAGCGACGATGTCAGGTGATGACGTACTCATGTAACGTCACGTGATGTGACTTCATCGTATCGTCCCATAAAGTTTCATACCTAACTAAGGGACGAAACTGGCGCTGCGATCGCTCAACCACCATGAAAATGATGGGAAGTACAGGCTTCGGATTGGATTGTGTTAGCTAGCGAGCTGTCTGCGGATTTTTTCTACAGTTTCAGTTTCGTTCTTCGCGAGGCGGGCGTAGTGGGGAGCGTTGCAAAACACTCAAGCAGTGCCTTTGTTGTTCAAAGAGGCTGAAGACCCCTAGATCTCTTGGTTTGCTGCGACGTTGCAGCTTTACAGGCTGTATTTGACAGTTTTAGCAACGCGTCGTGCACTTACCACTGCGCATAGATGTAGCGTCCCATGCCAGTGCAGAAAATTTCATAGAGTTCATGCTTTTTGATAAGCGATACTTGTCAAAACCTCTTTCCAATCGACTGCGAAACTACGGCGCAGCTAAGTAGACAAACTGCCAGGGTCCTCGGACTTGACTTCACAACAAATCGAAAGATGCGTTTCGGGCAGACTGCTTGGACAGGCGCACCTGACATCGCGGAAGATGATACGTTATGTGTTTCTCATTCAATAGAGTTCTATTATTTCCATAAATAGGTAATGCGTACTTTCGACGGAAAAACAAGCATGTTTGTTTTAAGCGTCGTAAAAAATAATTCATTATTTGGTGATGCTAAATCTGGAACACAATTGCAGGGCAATGCATACCATGGTGGTTGAATTTGTCCAGGTTTCACTTCCATCTCACGGTCACGGAAACATTTTGCAATCAATTTTACGTACAAAAGAATGAAGCAAGTTTTAATTGGAAAACACTTTATATCACTTCGTTTCACAGTCTGCAAACAAGCGTCGCGAATCTCAAGAACCTAATCATCCGAAGCAGATCCGAAGCCTGCACTTCCCATCATTCCCATGGTGGTTGAAGCACGGCTCAGGGAGCCCGCATAGACACTAGCGCCAGATCCCCCTCTAGGTACTACAGTATACAACTTTATGTATCGTCCCAATGAGGCAATAAACTATTGTGTCCGTGACGTCATGACGTAATGATGACTTTTATTGCGGTTGCAATTATATGGACACTCTCGGCGGATTTTTGCCGTCGCCATCATGCCCCGGATATGTATATGTCATATATATATAAATAAAAGCCACAAATAAAAATAATTCAGAGGAAAAAAAATCACGCCATATCCACGAAGTGATTGATGATTGAGGAGCTGGCTCGGAGATAATCGGGTAAATCGTGAATGCTCCATACAATTCCTCTAAAGTCATATAAAGACATCACACGTTTTTATAGTAGCGATTGTGGTCAGGTATTGTCAAATCACAAGCGGTCGCACACCTTGCAACTGTGGCCGAACGTGTGGTCGAGGAAATCGAGGAAATGTGGTTCTGCCTGCGTCAATACCATCATCAAGGCGCTCGAAGAACAAGATGAAGAAGACTTTTCTTTCGCGCGGGCGTGCGCTAACTACAGTTGGCTATGTCATCATCAAGGCGCTCGAAGAGCAAGAAGACTTCTCTTTCGCGCGAGCGTGCGCATGCTACAGTTGGCTATGCTATTTGTGGTTTTGCCTGCGTTAACATCATCATCAAGGCGCTCGAAGAAGAAGAGGAAGAAGACTTCTCTTTCGCGCGAGCTGCGCCTGTAGCGGTCGCCTATGGATCTAAGTTACGCTTACGACGCGGGACATTGCCCCAACCTGGTGAACCTGGCGAACCAGCTCCTAAAAATTCCGAAGCGCTCGACCGGGGTTTCGAACCTGCGACCCCCCGCTCCGCAGCTCACTGGCTTAGACAATTACGCCATGCCTCATTCGTTCTCCATGGGTACTAACGGCAGAATACAAACGCATGCAGCGTTGTGTGAAACGCACGGAACGCCACACGTGGCGAAATTAAAATTATGTGAGACGGGGGCCTTTGCTGAATCGTTGCCCGCGCTGCGTTTGCGTCGTATTGCTGGCGACCCACGCTAGCTTTCCATATTGGGGTTGTAGCGCCGCGCCACTCGTGGCCATTCGGCCAGCGAAAAAGAAGACCGTCCCGTGGCTCGTGGTGGCGCGAGCTGGTTGGAATTCTTTGGCTCTTGTAGACTTGTGTCACAGGAGGGAAGAAACGAGACGGCCGAACCAGAATCACAGTACATATATTACACCGCGACCAGAATGCTCAGGCTAAAATTACAGCGCAAACGCACAAGACACCCACGAAGGAAAGAAACGTACGAAACAAGCGCTGACTAACAAGTGCTTTATTCTTTCATACGCAAATGCACATATGAGCCCAAGGCAAACTTACCGCACATGTGCGCACAACAATAGCTCTAAAACAAAGCGTGTAACAAGGATGATAGTGTAGCAGATACGCGGAGACATTAAATTATATTCAGATGGGTGCAGGGACAAAGAAGTAAAGAAGTAGGAAGGACAAAGAAGTGCGTTTGCGCTGTAATTTTAGCCTCAGAAATATGCACCAAATAAAGACAAATGAAGTTTTCTCTTAGTGGCCAGAATCGGTCACTGAACGACAAATTTCTATGCATTCGCGCGCTTGTCGTACAGACGCACGTATACACGCGCCTCTACCCGTACACAAACGCGACCCAAAACTCTTCGAATGGAAGCTAGGCCCTGCTTTCTGTGTTTGATCATCGCACAGCAAGTTTCTAGCTGCTTGCCGTTCTTTCTGTGGCATTCCAAATTCTTGCTATCGCATTCATTGCTTCGCCCTTGAGGCGAAACTGTGACTTTTTGCATCACTCGTGTTGACGACGCCGACGTCCACTTTTAGCGCTTGAGCAGACGTATAAATCTTTCGCCTTAGTAAAATTTTGCCTCCATAATAGACAGCTTTAGAATAGGGTGTGCAAAGCTTTGCGTTCGTGCTCGTCGCCAATACACATGCGTCATACGCTATTTTTGGTGTGAACACGTTCAGTTATCGAAATCGCATATCTTAATCAACGAGCATGATCTCTCGTACCCTACTCCAAAACTGCCTCATGGCTGACGACAATAAAGTTCTGTTACCTCTCTGAATTACACCCATCTAATCTATGCCAGTATTGTAACATCAGAGCCTTGCTTGATCACATCCTACGCGAATGTCCAGCATTAATCAGTAATGCTGGGGGTCGCGACCTCGAATGAAGGCCTACGGGCGCGTTGGCGGACTGCGCTGCTCAGTTCGAGCCTGGACAAGCAATTCTAGGCGATCCAGGAGGCTGAGGAAGCTGCCAGGAGACACGGTGTCTCCATTAGCTCATAGGTGGGAGCCCAGCCCAGCAGTGTAGTTTAGTGTAGACCCTAGAAGCTGTATTTCGTACGCACACTGGGGGATTGGCCAAGAACCGGTTAGTTATTAAAGGCAAATTTGAAATTGAAGTTCAAACTTTGTTTAATTAATACGGAAGAAGTATAAGTGAATTAGTATTAAGATTCTACTACTAATAATAATACAGAATAAAATTGAAGCAATAAAACCAATCTGCCGGAAATGAATAAAAGTTCTTTCTTCTTTCTCGGTCACCCGAAAGCTCGTTAAAGGAAAACTAGACCCATAATACTGCGTGGCTTCTTTGTTTCAGATTGTTTGGAATAATTTAAATTAAAATATCTTTTTTTCGTAGATGAAGATTCAAGTAGGCTAACCTTGAATTCCCTGTTATCATTTTGTAGCGAAGCCCGCGAGCATAACTCGCAAGAACTATTTGAGCGCTTGATGCGGCTATGTTTGATGAGGGGCGGGTATGCCGTTCGTGACTCGGCTCCAACAGCAGTACCCGCCACTCCCAGGGCATTCCCTATCGGTAGTAATTAAGGGCACCTGCATGCAGCTGTCGCATAATGGGGTACAGGGCAGTTTGAACGGTTCCACACTTTAAAGTGCAACGGCGTCCATCGTTGACCACGCATTTCAAAGCGGAACAGCCGCAGAGCTTCGCCACACGAGCCCGTGGCTACACCCGGGCTGATGGCGTCTCGGACGCGTGTGCAGCGTCCACTGCCTGCCACTGCATGAACGTGCAAACTGTGCCACGGGCGACAGCGTTCCCTCCTCCGTCGAGTAAGATCTATGCGCTTCGTCTTTCCCGCCATGGACTCCGGTGAGGAGGCTCGCCGAGAACGACAGCGCGCGCTCGCCCGAAATCTGTAGCGCCGACGAAGAGCGGATGCCGCGGCAGTGCTAAGCGAGCAGAGGAAGAACGACTACCTGGAATGCTCAACCCTGCTTTAGGAAAACCGGACACAGCAGCCAAACGGCAACAACGTAAGGAAGATCGCAAGGTAAGAGCCAGAGAAACGCAAGCGAAACGCCGGTATCCAGCCGATCTCGATGTGCGACGCGAAAAAAATGCGGCGGAAAGAGAATAGAGGGGCAGGGAGTGGAGTCCCTTAGTGTAACTGCCCACACTTTTATTACGGTGAAGCGCCTTGAATGCCGCATGAAAGCGGAAAATTACCGTCGGCGTCATCACGAATGGTTGAAGAAGGAAAGAAAGCCACCGGCGCGACCTCGTAGTTCCATGCGTCATACAAGACGCCTATGTCCATAAAGCACTACAACTTGAATGTAGCAAGTGATCGACTGTAATTAAGAAGTAATTGATGGTATTAAGAAGCAAAGGAAGCGTTTGAAAGAGCAGGCCTAAAGCATCTCGCGGTGGAAGGTGTCTTAGCAGGCGCTAAAGTACCCTGGGAATTTTCCGACCACAGAAGGTTTAGTGCGTTTGTATTCTGGGGTCAGCGACGTATAGCTCTCCGGTAGTATTCGGAACAGTCCTCCTTTTAAGTGATATGCACTTTATTGGGCCGGCTTAGTGTCTGATGTATTCTCACGTCGTCTGCTGTCGCCTCCTGACATATTGCCACGCCCACTTCTTGTTTTATTCGATCTATTCGGGTTTGACCAGCCAAGGACGGTTATCAACGCTCGACGCTGTCCGCGAAGCAGTGTTCGAGAAGCTTCGAACACTGCTGAACATTGTAGTAGATCGCTTTGTTAAGATTGCGCGCCGCACGCGAATGTTCCAGCTCTTTCGAGAGATACCGCCGCCACCAGCGATATCGCTGGAAAGTTCGATAGCGCCTGTATAAAAGCCGACGCGCTTGACCGCTTGTCAGTTGATCGACGGTCGACGCTCTGTTCGTCGCTATCAGTGTATTGCTGTTGTTTGACTTTCAGTTTCCCGGGCCACAGTTCGGCCAAATAAAGAGTTTCATCTCTGACGTGCTGACTGCTGCCTTGGTCGACGTCACGACCACGTGACAATATCATGCTTTGCTTGCGTCCACACAGCAGAAAACTAGCCTCTCATAGTATAGTATAGCAAGGTTACACGAAAGTGAAGTGAGCGTGAGGGCTAATGTGAGAGTGAGGAAGGGAAACGGAGGACGAGGAGAGGGTAAAGCGCAGCGTAGCCATTTAAGGACGTCACGCAGAAAAACCAAGTACAACAGAGCCATGTATAGTTAATTTTAATTACGTATACATGGCTTTTTTACCTATCAATTTATTTTAAAAGATAATAATTAACGCATTTTTGGTTAATTACTTATTTGAATGTAACTTTAGGTGCGGCAATGTATTGCGCCCCGGCGTAGAGTTCGACTGTGATGACGACAGGAGCCTAACTGTCAAAGCATCTTGATAAAAATCGGTATTGTATTAAAAAACAACACCCTGTACAACAAAGATTCGTTCTTTTGTTGGCAGGAACATGTGACTGTTTTGAGCATTGTTTCTGTTGTTTTCTTTATTTGCTCTAGAAGATCTCTTCATGCTATGGTGTTCTCAATCAACTGTTCGTTATTAAATGCAAAGCATTTCTTAGCGAACCTAAGGCACTTGGAACGTTTCTGTTTACGTATCTGTCTATCTACATTTCTATATATTTTTCTAGCCGCCTGCGTCTGGGTGCTGTCGTAATCGCCTCCTTAGCTTGATGTTGACGAAAGTTAGCATATGAGGATAAGAGGGTTTGACGAATATGACTGTTTCGTCATGACCTGAATAACATGAAAATCCTGTCGCGTACGTCGTCAAACGCTTTTCCTCAGACATGTGTGGCACATACCCGTATACCACGGGCCACGGTACGCGGGTACGCGCCAAAGGTGATTGACGGCTGATATCTTCCCAGGAACGGCGAGAACAGTTATTTGTAAGCTAAATGCTAGAGCGTAAATAAAAACCGACATCGGCAGCGTGGACCCCAAGAATGCAAGTAATAAAAATCAGGATACCCACAGGAATCGAACCCAAGCATTCTGCGTGGCAGTCACGCATTATGCCACAGAGCCATGCCATGTCTTGAAACTGCTTCAGAAAAAGAACCTGTACAGGCGTAATTCGGTGAAGCGTCAGTTGTGGCTGCAGTGTTGGCTATCTAATGAACTGTATACATATACTCTATGATACAGGAGGCATGTTGTGTTAACGTCAGATGTGGTTCCAGTGTTGGCTCCGCTTTCACTGAAGTCTGATAAATAATAAATTTTTATTCCTACGATTCAGCAAGCTATATTCAAGCGTTGCTCGTCCCTGGAGGTATACGCTAACGAAAATTGCATATGATATTCGCATCATAACACCGCAAAGTGCATTTCGTTTCGATAATACCCACGTCTGTGCTCCAAGGTGATTTCTAACGTTACTTCAGACCGTAAGCTACCCTTTAGACGCCAGTGTAGTCGACGTGCCTGGTAAGGCCACAATCTACACACACTACGCTTAAAACACACGTCGATCCACCTCAGAACGCTTCGCTGAAAGCCTAAAAATACAACATAGACAATTACTCGCCGATTGTTTCGCATGAAACCAATTCCCGCAAGGCGTGGGATCTACCGAATTTTAACGCGATAATGTTAAAGAGCTTGTTTCGCAGAAATTCCGGCGTCGGCGTCGTTAGTTGTAAGCGCAAAATCGTCGTCTTTACCGTGACTAAAAAATCAAGAAAGCTGCAAATAAAATAATAAAAATGTTGGGTCCGAGTGAGAATCGAACCCAGGCCGTCTTCGTGGCAAGCAGGTGTTCTACCGCACAGCCACGTCTCTTTTTTCCTCTTTATTGCCTCATACAAGTATTTTCACACGCTAATCGTAAATCAGGTAACAGTACAATTACACGCGATCAGCTGTTAGCTAACTACATCTTAAAACTTTGGCATGTGTAACAACGACTCCACTCTGGGAACCCACTCCGGTACATCCATCTGCACTTTTTGCATTTCGACAAAACGAGGCACACATTCGCGAAAGTAATCGCGAACACGTCTGACTTCCACATCGGCATTGTGAAAGGCCGTTCGGGTTTCGCCATATACTAAGCAGCCCATATGGCGTACCTTACGACCTTATTACGCACAGCCGCGTCTCTGCTGAAAGTAACTTTCATGTTTTCACATACATACGCCTCCTGTATACAGGTGTCACAGCAGATGTAATACTGCAGTAATACTACGTAGTACAAGTGTACATTGCATTCGAATGTCACACCATGTGAATATCGTAACGATTTGGTGGTTTAAAACCTAGCCACCTAATTACGAAAAGCACACACATTACTGCGCGTATTCCCTTAAGACCACGTAGCGGTGCATCGCAACTTCGAAAAGGTTTCTCGCGCATAATTGCCCCTAGTTTAAAGCGTGCTACCCATTACATAAGGCATACACCTTAGTGCGCTCATTCTGTTACGCACACGTACTGGGTGCACTGATACTTCGAAAAATATGTCACGCGCACAGAGGTTCTCTCACACCGCCAGGCTCTTGACACTTGTGATGGATTCTATGTCGTCTACAAGCGCCAACCACACTGCGGTGTCTTTCTCATCGGCGAGTTTTGGTGGGGCATCAGTGTCAAGTGGCGCACGACAACGAGGGTGGCCACGCAAGACGGAGGCACAGAAGGCAGACACCAAAGCTCGGCGTGCTACGGTTATGCGACCACTTTGTACTTACTCAATTACATTATAGTAATGGACATCTTAACTGCTCGAGTCACAACATACAATGAGAAGTACGCACTAAGTGGTCAAACTACGCACTAGGGGCAGGATATCGTTATCGCGTTCAACTCTTATTAAAGGCAAAGCTTAACTCCTGCAACTTTTAAGTTAATGCGGCAGTTTCGTTCGACCAGAAAAGCTACTGAGGGGCTATGATAACAGACAGTTTAATGTAGGGTACGCAAAGCATTTGTTAACGTTTTTCGCGCTACCGCGCATTCGGGGCGCTAAACCCCTCAACCACCCTCTATAACCCGCTATTTTACATCGTGTATCCTCTAACGTCCCTCGTGGCCGGGTCCTGGTTCTCCACATTAAGTTTTGAAAGCAAATCGCGGGGATCCATAAAAAACAGCAGCTTTTTTTACAATAACCCTAATAATTTTTGAATCGGCATAAAGGTTGTTGTTTATCCCTCTCTCTGCATCCAACTAACTCGCAATTACTCTATCTTGACTGCTCGCAGGAT